>NC_059073.1:104544934-104844934 GCF_020497125.1 Mauremys mutica
ATCAAAAGCCTTACTAAAGACAAGATATACCACAGCAACTGCTTCTCCCTATCCACAAGGCTTGTTACCCTGTCAAAGAAAGTGATTAGGTTGCTTATATGTGATTTGGCCTTGACAAATTCATGTTGGCTGTTACTTACACCTTATTATTTTCTAGGTGTTTACAGATTGATTTCTTGATAATTTGCTGTATTATATTACTGGTCTGTAATTCCCTAGGATGTCCTTATTCCCCTTTTTTATAGATTGGCATTATATTTTCCCTCTTCAAGTCCTCTGGAATCTCTCCTGTCTTCCTTGAGTTTTCAAAGATAATCGCCAATGAATCAGATATCTCCTATGTCAGCTCCTTGAGTATTCTACTTGTATAAGTAAATTTTAACTTGTTTCTCCCTATTTTAGCAATAGAATCTACCTCATTTTCACAGGCATTCACTATGTCAGATGTCTGATTGCTACTAACCTTTTTGGTGAAAACTAAAACAAAAAAAGGCATTTACCACTTTTGCCATTTCCACATTTTCTATTATTGTCTTTCCCCCCTCATTGAGTAATGGGCCTTCCCTGTCCTTGGTCTTCCTCTTGCTTCTAATGTATTTGTAGAATGTTTTCTTGTTACCCTTCATGTCTCTAGTTAGATAATCTCATTTTCTCAGTTTGTCCCTACATGCTTGTGTTGTTTTTTAATAGTCATCCTTCATAATTTGACCTTGTTTCCACTTTTTATAGGACTCTTTTTTGAGTTTCAGATCATTGACGATCTTACATTTCTTCTTATTTCCCCCAGCTACTCCATCATCACTTGTGGATGTGAAAGAGTTTTCCTTTTGGCAGGGGAAGGTTCATCTTTAGCAGAACAGCTGCTCTGTTGATTAGGTGACCCTGATGTGGAATCTACTGAATGGTTTCCTGGAGCTTTTGTATCTCCAAAGGCAATGGATATTATTTGATGGATTGGGCCCATTGAAATAAGAATCTAGGTGTGGATGATTGTGTTAGTGAGGTTAAGAGTGAAGGTGACTGAATGGCACTGAAGTTCTACTGCTGCTCAGGGAAGCTACTTAGAGGCAGAGCTGGATACATTTCCTATACCAGCCAAATGCTGTTTGCAGCTAAAGGGAATTAAATCTAATGCTAACATTGCTCTCGAGTGAGGACTAATTAGCACAATCTCCGATGCAGAAAATTTTTATCCATTGTCATTGAAATGGAAATGATTTTCATGAGCAGTCCAACCTTCTCTTAAGGAGATGAGATTGATTTCTTACCAGCCTGAGATAAAAATCTATTGTTCAGAGTAAGTGGCTGCACCAGTCATTACAGGTAAATAGAACCCAAATTCAAGAATCTAGCAAAATATCTAGGCCTCATGTACACTGATGTGTACCGTTTCATGTCTCCGTGTTATAACATAGTTTAGTGTTGCTTGAGTAGATGGGACTAGGCTCTATGCCCAGGGATATAAGATAGCTCTGTAACATGGTTTGACTACACAGGCAAGATCAAATCATGGTGTAAAAGTGACAGGACCTTATTTATGTAATAACAGTGAATGACAAATTTGGTAGTTAAGATGGAGCTTATGTCTCTCAGCAATGAACTAATTGAAAGAAGTAATAGCTGGAAACGTAATAGGTGTTAATTTGTCAAACAATTGCAAAACAATAAGTATTTTCCTAAAGAAGTAACTGAAACTTAAAGAAAGCCCCGACAATGATTTTTCCAAGACACGGTTGCATTCCATTGTCCTAGAAGCCTAACGTTTCTCTATTTATATCCTAATACTCCCCATTGACAGAGTCTATCATTGGAGATGGATGGCATCTCCTTATGAAAATAAGGACAATGAAGTCAGGTAGCAGTAGTGGGTCTAGTCTGTTCTGCTCAATTCATTAGTTTTGTCTAAAATTCTGTTTTTGTTGGTGAGCTTGGGTTTCCAGGTTATCAAAAGCATATATTAGCCCCTTCCTCCCAATTCAGGTTTAATACATATATTGTGGTCATTTTTCATTGCTGGGCACCAGGGTGTATTCCCATGATATACACTAACATTAATGGGATTTATATGGCTAATGGACAGATTTGCAAAAGACCTCTGGTCCCCATTTAGGCACTTAAATTAAGTGGCCAGCTGGATGCTGAGCACTTTTGAAAATGTTGCAACTGAATTTAGGTGGAGGTCTTTTGAAAATCTGGCCCTAAATCTTTCACAGAAAACATAGCCTATTAAATTTAAAGTGATGGCATTTCCCAAGGGCTTGCATCACAACTGCATTACACCAGTTTTGTGTCAGTGGAACTCCATTGCAACTCAGTGGAGTTCCACTGACATAAAATTGAACTAACAAAGTAGTTAATCAGAGCCGTAATCTTTACATACTGCTCCCTGCCATTTGAATTCACACAGTCCGTGCAATGGAAACTTCATGTTTATCAAGTGAAGTTTGAGGGCCTATGTTCTTCTTGACCTAATCCAATTATATGAAATAAAATACATATGGCTGATACACTGAAATAGTTTGCAAATACTTAAAAATGTGTTTTTTCCTAATATTTTTGTATCCCTAAATAATGGTTTTGAAGACGTTGTTTGAAACTGTTTGCTCAAGTGTTAATAAATCATCCATGTTTCTCTTTTCCTGCCTTAGACAGCCCAGACTGTGCTGGTGGTGGTGGTGGTTTTTGGAATATCTTGGCTGCCACATCATGTGATCCACCTCTGGGCTGAATTTGGAGTTTTCCCACTGACTCAAGCTTCATTTCTCTTCAGAGTAACAGCGCACTGCCTGGCTTACAGCAATTCTTCTGTAAATCCTATTATATACGCATTCCTCTCTGAAAATTTTAGGAAGGCCTACAAACAAGTCTTCAAATGCCAGATAGGTAACGAATCACCTCTGAATGATGTTAAAGAAAGTAAAAGTCGGATAGATACAGCACCGTCTACCAATTGTACTCATGTGTGAGCAACAATAAAAAAAAAAATCCTGTCATGTTGGTTTTCATATGTGTGGACTAGACGTCTAGAAAAAGCACAGTGAGCTTCTAAAAAGAGCTGCAGCTTCAGCTTCAGCTCGATAATTGGTAGAATTAAAAATTTCAGTTTCCTTACAATTACGAGATAACTGTGGCCATTCTTAATATTAGACATCTTTGTCTAGCATGGTTCAAATGAAGATCTGTCCTTTGAAAGATGTTCCAGAAAAAGTGGGTAATGGTATGTCAGTACTAGCTCTCATTATTTTAGTAGGAAAGCTAATAACTTGCTATTTATAAATATTGACATACAGCATATTTGAATTGTGCCTATAACACAAATATGTTAACGTAGAATGCAATTGTACAATTCCTAATCCAGTTCTATAAAGTCAAACTTTATTCTATAAATTGTGTGTGTGTGTGTGGGAGAAATTATCTCTCACCTCAAAGAAAGGTAATTAATGGTGCAGTACTATGATTTCAAGAGAAATGGTTAGATTTCAAAGATAATTAAAACTTCAGTCATCTCTTCAGGTTGGTTCTGACAATGGTTTTGTTTGTTTTTTAAGCAAATATTGAGCAGAAATAATTTTCATATGCTGAAGTAATTACTTAGAGAAGAAATGCTAAACTAACTATATAACTGTATAATTTACACCATGTTATTGAGGTACTGAGGTTGTACTTTGTGTGCCTAGCCTGGCTGCATATACAAAACAATGGTTACACCTTTATAAAATTTTGCTTAAGGCACTCACATAACTGTGGCATAACATAGGTTGATGTAGTCAAAGTGGGAAGGGTTTATTTCATGTCTGTGTGTGTGTGTGTGTGTATATATATATTAAGTGAAATTCCAAGCTAGAGAGAAATTTACTATGGCTTAATTCACACAAAAATGTCCGCATTTACACACCAATTCATGCACTTAGACACAGTAGAGAAAACATCTTTCCAGAAAATAGTACTGCGTATATAGAACTATTGTTTATTTATTCACTTTTTCCTCCTGTATGTGAATGGCTTACTCTCTTACATATCTCTGAGTACACATGAAATGGCATAGAGCTATTTTCCCACATGCAAAGTACATTATCAGAGTCAAATTAATTAATAGGTAGCAGGTTTAAAAAGGACTAGGTAAATTCATAGAGGATAGGTCCATCCATGGCTATTAGCCAGGATAGGCAGGGATGGTGTCCCTAGCCTCTGTTTGCCAGAAGCTGGGAATGGGCGACAAGGAATGGATGATTCCTGTTCTGTTTATTTGCTCTGGGGCACCTGGTATTGGCCACTGTCAGAAGACAGGATATTGGGCTAGATGGACCTTTGGTCTGACCCAATATGGCTGTTCTTATGTTACTAAAATAGAAAATGCTAAATGTAGTTTGGGACACAGCTCTTTCAGGGGCTAGTCTAAGACTGTGGACTGAATTTCCACAGGAACTAGGGGCAACCAGAAATCTCACCACCTACTGCATGGCATACATCGCTGACCTGCCTTCTCTAACATGGTATACACAGCAACATATATACATAAATGAAATATATATGTTTTAAAAACCTACCACAAGACTCCACTGCAAACATAATTCTTTCTCTGGGAAGAGTATGAGAGAGGGAACAAACATCATGTGATCGGTATTAGTCATGTACTACAGGAAGGGGCTTACATACTATGGTGAAGAGGGGTGGTATAAGAACCCATAGAGAATAGAATGGAGAGATCTTGCAGCATTTCTATAAAGATATACAGTTATTTTGAGCAGTGGTTCTGAAAGAGTGCTCTGGCATGGGGCAGGGGGTTGGGGCAAAGGCGGGTGAGGGCTCCAGGAAGGAGTTTGGGTAGGGGAATGGACTCTGGGCTGGGGTGTGGGAGAGGGTTCAGGGTGTGGGTCCTGGTGGCACTTACCGCAACTCCCAGTCCCTAGACACATGATCAGCCAGGGAGGCTCCATGCGCTGCCCTCGTACCCACAGGCACCACCCCCGCAGCTCCCATTGGTCATGATTCCCAGCCAATGGGAGCTATGAAGCTGGCCCGTGGGGCAGGGGCAGCGCATGCCACCTCCCTGGCCGCCCATGTGTCTAGGGGCTGCAGGGACCTAACAACCGCTTCTGGCAGCCTCGCGGAGCAAGGGCAAGTGGGGAGTCTGTCTTAGTCCCGGGCCCCCGCTGCGCTGCCAACCTGACTTTTAATGGCTTGGTCAGCAGTGCTGACTGGAGCCACCAGGGTCCTTTTTCAACTGGGTGTTCCAGTCGTAAACCAGACGCCTGGCAAGCCTAGGCCAAATTGAGGCCCTAAGTGCTTTCACCTGGGATGGATAACATTAATGCTTTAAAAGCAGTGTTAATGTGTGCTTGTATTTTGGGAAGTTGTACCCTACAGATCCTGTTTGGCTGCAGGTCTTGGGGAGTTGCACATGCACAACCAGAGACCTGAATTTAAAGTCAAAGGAAGGACACCCACGGACTTCAGTGGGCATTGGATTGGGCTAGATTCTGCCAATCTTACTTTAGATGAGTAGTACTTACTCATGTGAGTCATGTGTATTTTGTCAACAAATGGTTCCTGTTTAGGCTGTTTCACACTGACTATCTCTAAAAAAGTTTAGAATTAAAATGCACATTTAAAATATTCAAAACATAATTTTAATATGATACATTGTTTTAGTACTAGGAATTAGCCAAGTCTGCTTTAAAATTGAATAAGGACAAGATCGTGATTTCCATATTTGTCTCTATGGACTGGATGGAAGGAGAGGAAAGTCCACTTTGTGGGCCTATATTTTTTCAGTGAGAAAGAGGTTGAGGCAAAATGGCATATAGCGAGGTAAAAGCTGTGCACCTTTTCCTCCTCACGTCAGAGTGGCTCCCTTCTGCAGAATTCCAAAGTCCTCTAGAAAGAGGCTCGCTCTTCCAGATCTCACATGGAAGGAAGGCTGCTGATGATTACTAGCCAAATATTTTCACATTATGGAATTTCTTTTTTCTCTTTTTCTTTTAAAAAAATAATCTGAAATTTCATTAGAAAACACTGCACTAAGAGAACTTGGATTTTTTTAAGGTTTCTCATTCAACTTTAGCTCTGCAAATTTTTGTGTATGCATTATTAAACCAGGATTTATTTACATGATCACATACTCTTTAAAGTAATACAACGCATCATAAATTGTTCTACATGTTAGGTACACATCTGTAGCATCTTGTAAAACTGTGCACTACTATGTATATGCCAAACAATCCATAAATCATTTATCTGAAAATCAGAAAGTAAACGAATCTTATAAAATGACAGGTTTCAGAGTAGCAGTTGTGGTTAGTTTGTATCTTATAAAATCATACTACACAATAAATGCAACTGCACTACATTATAATAAAATCTTGCTGGCATATCAATGCTACCTACAGATTCAGCTACGTTAGCTTCATAGGCAATTGCCTCATCTCCTGAATTGCACCTGAGGAATGCAGTCCTGGTTAAGAAAATGGATAATACATGGCTGCTGATAAATTATTAAAATACATACTTAAAAGTCTAAGTCAATTAAAAGTCTAAGTCAATACAAACATACTGGCCCATTGACAGTGAAAATAGTATAAATATTCAAGAAAGAAATATGAGAAAATGCTGTATCCATTTATCTCAAGGAGGAGAAAAAATGGAAAATTATAATGGTTATTTGAGAAATAATGTGATAAGGTAAACAGCAACTGCATTGGAATGCATATGCAAAAGAGGACAGAGTCAACCTGGTGTGGGATTCACCCTTAATATTGCTATTTCCTGACTTTTGAGTGCTTAACTGTGCCATCTCAACATTCTCTTAAGATAGGTTTGTTATTATGGAATATATTGTGGTGTTGGTAGAGGAGTTATTTTCAACAATTAAAAGTGGTTTTCATGCTATAAATTAGCTTAATAAAACAGCTTACTTTTTTGTCAAAATAAAACATTTGAATTAAGTGTTAAAACTCATGGTCCTGCAAATTTTGATAGTCAGACATTTTGAACTTGTGCATGTCTTTCCTAACTTTTGAAGCTTATGGCACTCATTTTTGAAAAAGAACATTACTATCTCCAAGAGATAAGCACCAGGTGTATTGTATTTTAAAATGTTACAATAAAGAAATTTTGTTTTGAATGCATAAATTGTGTGGACAGTGGAGAAAATCTATGTACAGTGATAATGCTATGAATGTTAATATTTTAGACTGCATTATATTCATGGCTGCTGCACACTTTGGTCTATTTATATTGTGCCTAACAATAGTTATACATTTTCAGATAAGAGCAAAGAACATCTAGCTTAGAATATTTGTTTTAGTATTGTGTATTAATTACATACATAAATTGTGAAAGAGCAGAAAATTTAATCTGTATTTGTGTCAGTGTATAGTTGATTTAAAGTACCACACAGCTGTTCTAAATTATATCTGTATTCTGCCTTAATTTTAAATACATCTGTACAATTTATGTTTCTGCACATAATTGTAATACGTACTGAAATATTAAAACAGTTTTAGTGTGTTTGTATAACAATCTAACAACCCAAAGGTAATCTTTCAGGGAATTACGGGGGATTAACCTTCAGTGCTACACCAATTATCAGATGGAGTCCCACAGTTAAACAACCTCATATCAGAATGCAAATGCCTTTATTGAAGTTTCGTTGTGCCATTTTAGTGAATTTTTAAAAGCCTTTGAAATTTAAATATTTTAAATGCAGCAGGTTTCCTTTCCCCTAGACTGGTGTAAATAGAGAAGAGCTACTGAAGTCAAGGGAGCAATACCAATAGAAAACTGCTGTAAGGTTAGAATTGAGCCCCACAGGTTTGTGCATTACTCATGAATTACACCCCGAGGGCCAGATTCTGGTGTCACTTACATTAGCACTAGTTTACAAACATAGTTGTACCACAATAACCAAATGTGTGAATCATAGCTTATTTAGTTATTTCAGTGCAAGTCTATGTGTGGCGCCTCTTATTTTGGAATAATAATGACTAAGGTTGGTAATTGTCTTATGAGGTAACTCATTAAATTTAATTGGTGCAGGTTTGTGTGTAGACTACTCCTGGGAGAATTCTGTGCCCAAATTAAAAATTATGCATACAATATTTTAAAATTCTGCATATTTTGTTTGTCAAAATAACACAATAACACAATGCCAGTTTCAACTATTTTGGTAATTTATTTCAAAATACCAGTCAGCAAATATGTGTATAACAATACAGACAACAAAAAAGATTCAGAAAATGTTTTTTGATAAGTAGATTCCTTACTAGGCATATTAATACAGAACTTTGAGTAATAATTCATTTAAACTACAATACAGAAATGAATTTCCCGTATCCCTCAGAAGCCATGCAAAGGCTTAGGGAAGTCAGGGGCAATGGAAGAGCTGAGGGAGAGGGAAGTAATTGCTAGGAAGGAGCCTGTGAGTGAATCTGGAGGGTTGTTGGATGTGGGTGAGAGAAGCATGGAATGGTTTTTTTGGGGTGTGTGTGGAGGGATTGTTAGGGAGTTGGGGAGCCTCCCCCATGCAACGCCTGGCTGACCCCTAGTCTCCCCTAGTCAGGCACGTCTGCCCCTGCACCCCCGCTCAACCATCCTCCTCCCCCTGTCACCATGAGGCCCTGCATCCCTCTCCCCATTCTCATATGTCCCTGGAGCCCTATGTGTCACTGCACCCCCTCCCTCCTGTCCCTGTGTGTCCCTGAACCCCCACTCAGCCACCCCGCTTCCTCCATCCCAATGTGTCTCTGCACCCCATTCAAACACCCCTCTTCCCTAGTCTCTGTACCCCCGCTCTGCCACCCCTACTCCCATTCAGCCCCAGCTCAATGCTGTAACCTCACTTGCATGTGTGTCCCTGCCCTAGTCTAGCTCCTCACTAGCCCTTCTGAACCCAGGTCTATGTGACCGCCCCCAGTAGCCCCGTGTGCCCAGCTCTGTCCATCCCTCCTATATCCTGTGTCTCCTCACTTGGCCCCGCAGGCGGGATACTGCTTTGGCCCATGAACCTGCTGCCCTGGTGGGCAAAAGGTATAACTGCAGCGCCTCCGGCAGAATCAATTTTCTGCAGACAAAAAAATCTGCACATGTGCAGTGGCGCAGAATTCTCCAGGAGTAGTAGACCAGCTGTTAGCATAAATCAAGGGTAACTTTGTTGCAATAAAAGGCATTATACCAGTGTAAAACCAGAAAGAGATCAGAATAAAGCCCTTTGGGTCTTCTTTCCAAATGAAAGCCCAGTATCTGCATGCAAAATAATGCATATGCACAAGTGACAACATGGATAATTGTGATTGTGCTTTTAAATGGGGAAAATTTACACACACCATAAGTGCTTAGGTAGCCACTTGCATGTGAATTTACTTGATGTGTGCACAAATATAGGTGCACATTGCCAGTCACATTTTTTGAACATAGACTTTGGTCATAGACAAACCCCTGGCTGGGATGATTTAGTTGGGGTTGGTCCTGCTTTGAGCAGGGGGTAGGACTAGATGACTTCCTGAGGTCTCTTCCAACCCTAATCTTCTATGATTCTACGTCTCTATTTTTTAAAAAAATGTTTGCTTAATGGTCACACTCTGCTCTTGGTTGTACATGTACCCTTACATCTGATCTTTCCTGTGCCTTTGGATATGGATGTGCTTGGCTGTAAGCCATTGGGATTCATGTCCAACTGAGGGCAGAGTCTGGCTTTAAATTATCTCTGTGTCTCTTGATCAGCATTTAAATAGATATAAGAATGGCAAACTGATATATCTGACCAATGATTGGTGAACTGGTAAATAGTAATAAGGATAGGTAATTTATATTGGTTTTCTCAGTACCCAGTGTAATCAAACAAGTGTGATGCTGTGACTAAAGGGCTTAAGGGAATTCTTGGAATACTGAATAGAAGAAAGTAGATAGATGATGTTACTCTGTACATGGTAGTAGTGGGATTGCTACAGAAATGTTGTAACCAGGTTTGATGTTCACACTTGAAAATGATGTTGATATAGAGTGTTCATAAGAGGACTACAAGAACTATTCAAGATCTAGAAAATATATCTTACAATGAGAGGTCTAAGGTGGTCAATCTATTTAATTTCCTGGAGAGAAAGTTAAGAGGTGACTCAATCATAGTCTAATACTCACCAGGGGAGAAGATATCTGATGCTGCAGGGCTCTTAATCTAGCAAAGACATAACAAGATTCAATGGCTGGAAGCAAAGCTATAAAATTCAATTTTTTTAAACAGTGATGGCAATTAACCTTTAGAATAGTTTACCAGCTAATGTGTTAGATCCTCCATCACCTTGGAGTCTTTTAATTTAGTTTGGATAGCTTTCAAAAAGATATGCTCTAGTTCAACCACAAGTTATTGTGCTGGATGGAAGTAATCACTGAGTGAAGTTCTGTGGCCTGTGTTATGCAGCATGGCAGATTTTATTATCATAATGGTCCCTTCTAGCCTCAAAATCTATTAATGGAATTAATGTTATAGGAACTATACAGATATCAAAAGAAAAAAATAGATCCCTAAAATTGTTTAATTTAAAAATGATCTCCTTTTACATGTATCCACTAGTCTAGCTATGTATGCAAGTGAAATACATCTCAAAAAGCACAGTGAAGAAAGAATTAAAAATCCTGGTACATAAATGATTCTTGTTAATGACAGAAATAAAATGATGTTATCCCCTTTTCCCTGTTTCACTTCATTACTTTTTTACCACTATTACCCTTGGCTTGATCACTCTGCAGTAGTTACACAAGGTATTTCACAGTTTTCATGACGATTACGAGCACTGATATCATCGTGTATATCTGAAAAACCTTGAGGTAATGGCACTTTGCTCAATAAGGAAAATCTGATAGTTTTTAAAGCTGTTATAAAATTATGTAGAACCTTTAGTAGGATTATGCATACTGTTTGAGCACTGAGATAATAGCAACACTGAAATTATTGCAAAATGAGTCATGTGTTAATTTAGTTTAAGCATACACCAGAGTTCACCAAACAATGTCATATTGACATATATCATCTAGCACAGGGGTTGGCAGCCTTTCAGAAGAGGTGTGCCGAGTCTTCATTTATTCACTCTGATTTAAGGTTTCATGTGCCAGTAATACATTTTAATGTTTTTAGAAGGTCTCTTTCTATAAGTCTATAATACATAACTAAACTATTGTTGTAAGTAAAATAAATAAGGTTTTAAAAATGTTTTAGAAGCTTCATTTAAAATTAAATTAAAATGCAGAGCCCCCCAGAGTGGTGGCCAGGACTTGGGCAGTATGAGCGCCACTGAAAATCAGCTCGCGTGCCGCCTTTGGCATGCATGCCATAGGTTGCCTACCCTGATCTAGCATTACATTTAAATATGGTGGATGAATTTTTGCATGAACCTACAAATCCATACAGGAGGTGTAAGTCAGTGCAGAATTTGTCTGATTCCCTGACGTCTTGTAGTTCCATTTTAAACACATGGGTCCAGATTCTCTCCGGCTTTGAAATTTGTTCAGTGCAGGTGTGTGGTTATGGTTTCCTGAGTCTCTGGGCCAATCTGCCCCTAAATAGTACCAGCTGACAATGCCCCCCCACCAAAGAACGGTCTGCCAATTGGGGGTTGCTAGAGCATGGCACACTCTGGCCATGCCCCATCCCAACCCCAGCATGCTTTTACATGCCTGCCTCCCTGCCCCAATATAATTCATGTGGTCTGTTGGATGGGGAGCCGGGTATAAGAACTGGCTATGCCAGCTCTATGCTTGCTGTGAACTCCTTCACCCCACCAGCATCTCCAGCTGGGTCAATCTAGGGGCTTTGTTTCCTTTGTGCTACAAGACAGATGCAAAAGAATTCTCTGGACCATGATAAATAAGTGATCCAATTGGTATCAGGATCATGAGAACCATTTTTTTGTGCCACAGACTTTGCAGTCTGTGATTCTTTGACATACACACGCAACATAGGAAAAATACAAGGAATATCTTCCCCTCCCTCAGCTGACATTCTATTTTGTTCTGACTTTTCAGATAAGCACAGTAATGAAACAATCAATTCCTCAATTTTCTGGTGTCAATGGTCTTTTGTTTCCATCTGAATTAAACAAGAGTAAAAAAGGAGACTGTACAAACCAAACTACACTGCCTGCAGTAGGCTGAGTGATGTTCCAATAACTTGGACTGATGTGGTAGATAAAAATCATTTTATCATCACTGATACCAGAGGAGACAAAAGAAGAGAGAAAAAGGTGATTGCTGAACAGCAGCTTCTCCAGCTTTATAAAGTATGACTCAAATCTGCAGTCCTTATTCATGCAACATTCCCTTTGGGGAGTCAATAGGGAATTTGCCTGGATGAGGACCAAGGTAGGACTTTGGAACTTGATCCATTAAGTTTTCATGGATTTCTCTCTTTGTATCTTCCTGTACCAAACTCAATAGAAACATGTCTCTGCGTGCTACCTCCTCTCCAAACTCAAGGAGTGTCGCTAGCTCTGTAGAGCAAAGAGGTTTCTTGCCCTTCTCCCACTTCTGCACCACCAGAGGGAAAAAGGCATAATCTAGACCTAAATTAACATTAAACCACCAGTAGAATAACTAACCAGCTATTGCTAAAATTATGACCCAAAATCATGGACATACCAAAAGGGCTCAGCAGCATCATTCTCTGGGGGTGGAGGGCAAAGAAGGAGATTTAGAGGAGTTTAGAAATCTAGAATTCTGAATGAATTATTGCAGCTGATATTTACGTCACATTTGTTTAAAATGAATGATTATGCTCTGATCTGTCTGTGGAAAAATCTAACACTAAGATTATGCAGCACAATCCCCTATAAGAAGACTGGAGGACATCATCTGAAATATGACAATAAAGTTTCAGACATAACTAATATGGTTTGAGGTTTTGGCCTTGACATAAATTCAGTGAAAGAGAATGGATCTGCCATGGTAGAAATAATAGCAGACTGTGGTGTGGTTATCTGTGGTACATGAAATCTTTTTCTCCTTATCACCCCCCTTTCATCTCCCTTCCCTTCCCTTCCCCTTGTCTTGCAGCCACTGTTCTGAAAAAAATCATATATCAAATTATAAGGTCATTTAAATATATGCCACTATGGATGGAGAAAAGCTCCGTATATTTCTACACTAAAATCAAACAAACAATGCTCAAATAAAGGGAAATTATCTTAGAGAATCCCCGCTCTATTTTTAAATGAAAGCCTCAGGTCCAGATCCTCAAAGGTATTTAGTATCTTTGACGATCTGGGCCTCATTGACTTCAGGGCTGAATTAGTCTCTTTCCTTTCCTCTCCTTCCTGTGGGTCTTGCATGCTACTGTTGAAGCACTGAAGAGTTTCCCATTTAATATTGATCCTGTGCCTTACATCACAGAGGGCCTGAGTTACAGCCCCCACACTTCTGGCTGAGACCTGAATAGCAAACCCTTTACAAAACCACTTGTTAGCCAATTGGGGGCCTGACTTCTGAGTGACATGAGGCCTTCCTAACTCTCAGAAAATGAGTGTTCTGCCTCCACTGAGATGTCAGTTAGCTCCTGCCAGTTTATAAAGTCAGAGATTTGGATACCTTTGTTAAAATGACAACAGCCCTTTTCCCAGGTTGCAATCATTTTCAAAGGCTACTATAGTACCTATCATACAGCCCTATTTTTGCTAAGGCTGGCAACACTCATTGTAATCTCAGGAGTTTTAACCTGGATAAGGACCAGAATTGCCAAGGTATTACTTTTTTTCTCTTCAGTTTTTCACAATAATGCCAATATTTAGGGGTCCTAGATAAGAATTTCCAGGTCTCCTCTAAACACTTCAACTTCCTCAGCCATCACACCCTTCCAACGAATGAGTTTCAAAATGAGCAACAAGTATAGGGCTAGATTGTATCTGGCTCATGTGCTGGTGCTCAGGGTATGTGTGTGCTGACTTGTCACCCTTGCACTTTCCAAGGATAGACCTAACTGCAATCTCTATATTCAGGGGAGTACAGGGACCTTCCTGTTAAGCCACCTCAACAATGATGGCATGAGTCAGGGCCTTGATCCCACCATCTCTATTCCTACCAGGAGAAATGGCTGAGCACTGAGAAGGGGAGCATAGTGAATCATCCTCAATTTTTCCTGAAAGGATAGTGCAGTGTATATATCTGGGATGTGCCTAAAAGAAGAATCTCTTACAGTGGATGAGAAGCTGGATATGAGTCAACAGTGTGCCCTTGTTGCCAAGAAGGCTAACAGCATTTTGGGCTGTATAAGTATGAGCATTCCAGCAGATCGAGGGATGTGATCATTCCCCTCTATTCGACATTGGTGAGGCCTCATCTGGAGTACTGTGTCCAGTTTTGGGCTCCACACTACAAGAAGGATGTGGAAAAATTGGAAAGAGTCCAGTGGAAGGAATAAAAAATATTAGGGGGCTGAAGCGCATGACTTATGAGGAGATGCTGAGGGAACTGGGATTGTTTAGTCTGCAGAAGAGAAGAATGAGGGGGGATTTGATAGCTGCTTTCAACTACCTGAAAGTGGGTTCCAAAGAGGATGGATCTAGACTGTTCTCAGTGGTATCAGATGACAGAACAAGGAGTAATGGTCTCAAGTTGCAGTGTGGGAGGTTTAGGTTGGATATTATGAAACACTTTTTCACTAGGAGGGTGGTGAAGCACTGGAATGGGTTACCTAGGGAGGTGGTGGAATCTCCTTCCTTAGAGGTTTTTAAGGTCAGGCTTGACAAAGATCTGGCTGGGATGATTTAGTTGGGGATTGGTCCTGCTTTGAGCAGGGGGTTGGACTAGATGATCTCCTGAGGTCCCTTCCATCCCTGATATTCTATGATTCTATGATTCTATGAGAGCTCATTCAGACTCTGCTTACATAACTAACTTAAATATTGTATTTGATTTCATATGATTTGATTAAGATTGCTTACTTTGCCCACTTATAAACTCTTTACGGCATTATTAATAATTTGACAATGTCCCAGGGTGCTCTATTCACCACTGGAGGGACTCCTTCTGGCCACATCTGGGCAGTATTTGGTTTACAATGGTGACAGTGGTGCCGCCATGGAGCCAGGCCCATGCTCAGAAGGGGCCCCAGTCTGTTCTGCTTGCACTGTGTCCTGAGACCCTGCCAGCCCGCTGGCTTCCTCCCACCCATCACTTCCTCCTCTTGGCCTACCCACCGGTCTCAAAATGATAAATTTCTGCAACAAATACATTACTATGCCAAATATGGCCAACTGTCCTTCTGTTTTGGTGTTTCATATGTGACAATGGCCATATGTAATGTAATGCCCTCATAATGATCAATGCAATATCATGCTTATGGGTAAGTTCTTTGTAACCTCAGACAGTTAGTAATTGGTTTATGTCCTGAAGAATAGTCACTGATGCCTCTTATAGTCAGAAAACAATTCTTTTTGTCATCTGCAGAAAATTTCAACTTTTTGGTGAAAAATAATAATAATGAAAAAATCAAAACCCAACCATTGTCAGCCTAAATCCAAAATTTGTGATTTGGAACTGCTGCCTTGGGGCCTCATGGGAACTGTAGTTCAGGTACCTCATACTGCATTCCTCCTTCATGGGCTGGGCTGCCTGGCTGGCTACATTTCCCACGATGCACATGCTCTCACCTCTTGCTGAGCCATTGTGGTGCATCATGAAAGACCCTTGCCAAACTACAGTTTCCATGAGGCACCTGATCCACAACTCCCTTGATGTGCCATGGAAGTATTTCCAAATTGAAATATTCTGCTTTTTGGACAAAAATATCTTTTTTTGTGTGTGGAAAGCAGAAACTTCTTGTGAAAAAATGTGCTTTATCAAATACCCAATATTCCACTGAAAAATAATTTTGATGGAAATTTTCAACTATCCCTAGTCTCTAATATATTTCCATGATGATGTTCTGATTTCATATAAATATGTCATTCTTTTTTAAAAACTTACTAAGGTCTTTATCGAAATAACTTGCGGTAATGAGTTTTATAGGTTAATAATGTATCATGTAAAGTACTATTTCACTTCATCAATTTTAAATTTATTGCTTTTTAATTTATGTGCCTCCTTGTTCTTACGTTATGGAAATAACTATGTTTGCTACTTATAATACTTCACTCTTGAGTTCTCTTATTTATCTCATCTCTAAATTAATCTTTTTAATCTTTCCATGCCTTTAGTCATTTTTGTTGTTTTCCACTGAAAAGTCCATTTCTGCTATAACTTTGCTAAAATGAGGTTGCCAAAACCGAACACAATATTCAATTGAGAGTTTATCACTGATTTATATAATAGCAATATAATTTTCAGAATTATTCTCAATTCTTTTCTTAATATAGCATTTTTGGCCACTCCCTTGCTCTGAGCAGAGGTTTTCAAAATTTGTCTAGGCCTCTTTCTTGAATGTTTTTAATTAATTTAGAACTCACCAATGCAGTTCACATTTATTCCTTTAACGTGCATTACTTTGCCATTGTCCACACTGAACTTCTTCTGCTACAGCATTGTCAAATTGTCTAGCCTTGTCAGGTACCTTCCGAAGTTTCTCACATCTTCCCTTCATTACACTAACATACATAACCCCCCAATCCTACAAACACTTAAGCAGGTCTGTAAGTTTACTTATGTGAGCTGTCCCAATGCAGTGACTGCATGTTGCACACACAGTGCATTGGGTAGAGTGCCTGAGGCCCAGTAAACCAGATCTTCAGCTGGTGTGAAATTGAATAGTTCCAATGACTTTACTGGAGCTATACTGATTTATAACTGAGAATCTGGCCTGATGCTTTGAGGAGCTTCCACTGGGAAGTCTGCCTGTACTGTAATACAACAGCCAAGTCTTTTCTGATTGACCTCTGTACAACATTGACATAAGCTCTCTGCCACTGCTACCATTTTTTCTATATAAATATACTGACAATTTCCATTCCGACATGCAAAAGCAGGTGCTATAGTACAAGCATGTATTTCCCCAAGATGAAGAAAATCCCTCCAAATAGTTTTACACTGTATTATGTGTTCTAAATTTGTTCTGCTAACTTTTTTTCCAATGGAGATTAAAAGTCTGCTTTTATATATTTGTCTGAAAATTGACACATTTTTGTCATAGTGAGGACATTGCTATTATTTCATAATATATGCTCGCTATTAATCAGCGTCTGCTTTTATTTCCTAAGACCAACAAATAATCTTTGCATTTGTCTTCATTTATCTTTGACCTGACTTTAAATGACCAGATGCAATAGTTTATCTTTAGGGAAAACTATTTAATTTGCCTAAAAAAACCCTTCCTTCTCAATTACAATATTCTTGGCAATGAAATAAGTGATAAGGATGCTATTTTTCTTATCAGATCTATTAATCTGGACACTGAATAAAAGAAAAGTGAACACTGGAAGTTACTGAAGGAAGAGAAGTAGAACAATTCCAAACTGATATAAAAGATACCAGTAAAATTGCAGAGATCAAACTTCCAGAGAAAGAGAAATTGGAATTTGTTGTGTATTTGGTTGTCATAGTAATAGAAACTTGTGTTGCTATGGCAACTGAGTCGGATTATTAGGGGATAGCCCAGCCTGTTTGGCTGGCTGTTGGTTAGTTCTGTGGTAGCAATAAATGGCTGCTCCAAGGTTTACAGCTCTCTGTGTCTCCAGTGATTTCTTTCTAAAGTTGCTGCCCCCAAGGATATAACAGAATTTCACTCATTTGTGAGGATCACTTTGGCCCTATGAAGGTCTGGATTGTTTCACTGGACAGTTGGTCAAATTATGTGATTTTCATTAAGAGCTCTGTTACATTCTGTTCTATTAAACTGGGAACAAGCTGATTATAGTTGGTGTCTAAAACATTATGTAGTTGGTATGCATCTGTATATTGTACCTGGTCATGCCTAGCCCTCACTGCATCTAACAAGGTTTTTAGTGAATAGTTAATTATAGTACCAGATTTGGCATCTAAGAGCTCTGTGATTGGATTAACATGGCAGTTAAGTTCTGTTAAATTGTTATAAGCAAATGGCAAACTGCTACTATCTGAAAGGTTGTCCTTTCTTGGACTTGTGTTCAGAAGGGTTTCCATGTAGAATTTCCTCTTTCTTCTTTTGGTACAGAATAATATTTTTAGAAATGTTCGGTTTTGGTCTAACTTTGCTCCTATTTATGTCAATGGTAAAACTCCCACTGACTTCAGTGAAAATACCAAGTGCTTTTGAAAATCCCAAACATACTCTATATTGTCTTGTTTTAGCCTTACTGATCAGCAACAAAAATGTATGGTTGAAACAAAGTGTGAATATATGATAGGGCTACATAATACATTCCCTCCTTAAAAATTCAGTTGCATAAATATATCCTTTAGAACTGCAGCTAGGCCCAGAGCTAGGATTTGTGAATAGCCACTGTAAGTACGAAGAGAAAACTGTTGTCTGCCACAGATACGTCACAGTAGTTGACACTTCACATGAATTTATGTTCTATCAATTTTTCACTGCAAGCTGAGTGCAATAGAAATGTGCCCTGCTGGAATTGTCAAAGACACTAGATACCCAGCTGAAAAACAAACGAAAAACCTTCTTCCAAACCTGTAGCTGGGCAGGCACCTTTGTCATGTCCTGACAAATGAGGACTTTGCCACAATGACTGATAAATTTGTGACCTTAAAGCTGTATTATTATACTCTGGTACAGGGGTCAGCAACCTTTCAGAAGTGCTGTGCCGAGTCTTCATTTATTCACTCTAATTTAAGGTTTCGTGTGCCAGTAATACATTTTAACGTTTTTAGAAGGTCTCTTTCTATAACTCTATAATATATAACTAAACTACTGTTGTATGAAAGTAAATAAGGTTTTTAAAATGTTTAAGAAGCTTCATTTAAAATTAAATTAAAATGCAGAGCCCCCCAGACTGGTGGCCAGGACCCGGGCAGTGTGAGTGCCACTGAAAATCAGCTCGCGTGCCGTCTTTGGCACCTGTGCCATAGGTTGCCTACCCCTGCTCTGGTAGTTCCCTCTCAAGCCGACATGGTGGATACACAGAAGCTGCAGTTGTTCTCTAATTCCATGGCTTTCCCAGAGACACAGGGTCACCTGTGTAAAGGTCCTTTACCCATTTCAGCTTTCTGGTGGTGTGGCTCCATTGCAGCTATTCTGATAAAGACTCTCCAGCCAAGGCTGCGTTACTTTTTTGTGGATTCTCTGCTATTTGCTGTGGGTATTGTGAATATAGCATCGTCCCATCTGTTTCTCCTCCAGACATGAATCCCTGACCCTTTTGGTTTCTCTGTACATCTAGGGGTAGGAGGGATGGTGCAATGGAAATGACTAGCTTCCTTTCCACACAGATATCCCTGGGGGATATCTATCAGAGAACATGACCTGCTGTGTGCAGATCCTGAAGGAACACTGTTCCTAGGATTTGTAAAAACAAATGCAAATAATCAAAACTAACAAGCCAAACAAACAAAATCCCCTTCAACTGTGCTGGACAGAACCAAGCAAAGAACCTGTGACTGGATTACTTGTTAGGTTTCTATAATTTGGTACAGTGCTCAGACACTCCATTTCAGCAAGTGAGACTGACCACAAAAATATTTAGGGTCTAAGGGGTTATTTTATTTTATTTTTTAAAAGAGATTGGAACTCTAAAATTAGACAATTTTGGTAGGGTTTAATTCAAGGCACATTCTAAACAATGTGACTTTCTTTCTTTTATTATTTATTAATTATTATTATCTATACTGCAGTCATGTCTAAGAGCCTTAGTCATGGACCAGGACTCTGTTGTGCTAGGTGTTGCACAAACACAGAATAAAAAGGTGGTCCTTTCCCCAAAGAGTTTATCACCTTCCTAAATCTTTGGTGGTGCTTGCACAGGCTAGAATACTGCAGGAAAGACAGATTGGAATGGTGTGGCAGCACAAGCATCATTTCATACTTGAGTAGTTAATTTTATGTTCTTCAGTGAATGCAATCAAGGTTATTTATGAGTGTACTAGAGCTAGATGAATATTTTGCAATAATTATGTCAGGGGCTTAGTGGTTGAGTCAGAAAGATGTGACAAAGACATGTTTTGGATGGCAAATTCTTTGAAATATTCTTAAGAGAAAACTCAAAATGAGAAATGAATGAGAAAAGATATCAGGTTACTGACATTTAAATAAACACACTTTCTGCTTCCAGTTTATTTCAATAATAGTATGCTCTACTTTTCACTTTAGTCATACTGTGACCTTTTACTATCCTTTCAGGCTACTTCAAAATAAAATTTGCTTGCATCAGCAAATAGTGACTGACTGGAGTCTTTTTAGTTAAAGTCTTTACATAGTCTCAATGACTATGTTGATAGTAAAGGTGTTTTCTTAGGGCTCAGTACAGTTCATCTTATTTAAATACATGGAGGTAGACTCATAGACTTTAAGGTCAGAAGGGACCATTGAGATCATCTGGTCTGACCTCCTGCACATTGCAGGCCACAGAACCTCACCCACTCACCCCTGAAATAGATACCTAACTTCTGGCTGAGTTACTGAAGTCCTCAAATCATGGTTTAAAGACTTCAAGTTACAGAGAATTCACCATTTACACTAGTTTGAATCTGCAAGTGACCCGGGTCCCATGCTGCAGAGAAAGGTGAAAACCCCCCAAGGTCTCTGCCAATCTGCCCCGAGGGAATTTTTCCTTCACAACGCCAAATATGGCAATCAGTTAAACTCTGAGCATGTGGGCAAGACCTGCCAGGCAGATACCTAAGAAAGAATTCTCTGTAGTAAGTCAGAGCCCTCCCCATCTAGTGTCCCATCTCAGGCCACTGAGGATTTTTGCTATTGGTAGTTGCTGATGGGCCACACACCATTGTAGGCAGTCCTATCATACCATCCCCTCCATAAACTTATCAAACTCAGTTTTGAAGCCAGTTATGTTTTCTGCTCCCACTGCTCCCCTTGGAAGGCTGTTCCAGAACTTCACTCCACTGATGGTTAGAAACCTTCACCTATTTTCAAGTCTAAACTTGTTGATGGCCGGTTTATATCCATTTGTTCTTGTGTCCACATGGGTGCTTAACTTAAATAACTCCTCTGCCTCCCTGGTATTTAGCCCTCTGATGTATTTATAGAGAGCAATCATATCTCCCCTCAGCATTCTTTTGGTTAGACTAGACTCTTTGAGTCTCCTCTCATAAGGTAGTTTTTCCATTCCTCTGATCATCCTAGTAGCCCTTCTCTGCACTTGTTCCAGTTTGAATTAATCTTTCTTAAATATGGGAGACCAGAACTGCACACAGTATTCCAGATGAGGTCTCCCCAGGCCTTGTATAATGGTACTAACACGTCCCTTTCTCTACTGGAAATACCTTGCCTGATGCATCCTAGGACTGCACTAGCCTTCTTCATGGTCATATCACATTGATGGCTAATAGTCATCATGTGATCAACCAGTACACCCAGGTCTTTCTCTTCCTCTGTCACTTCCAACTGATAAATCCCCAGTTTATAGCAACATTCTTGTTAATCCCTAAATGTATGACCTTGCACTTGGCACTATTTCATCCCATTTCTATTACTCCAGTTTACAAGGTCATCCAGATCTTCTTGTATGATATTCTGGTCCTCCATGGTATTGGCAATACCTCCCAACTGATATAATGTGCTTGGACTCTCAGAAAGCCATTGACAAGGTCCCATGCCAAAGGCTCTTAAGGAAAGTAAACAGGCAGAGGATAAGAGGAAAGGTACTTTCATTAATCAATAAATGGTTAAAAGATAGGAAGCAAAGGGTAGGAATAAAGGCCAGTTTTCACAGTGGAAATACATAGATAGTGGGTTCCCTCAAGAATCTGTACTGGGGCATGTGTTGTTAAACAAATGCAGTGTGCAGCGGCAGTCAAAAAAGCAAACAGGATATTAGGAATCATTAAAAAAGGGATAGAGAATAAGACGGAGAATATCTTATTGCCCTTATATAAATCCATGGTATGCCCACATCCTGAATACTGCATACAGATGTGATCTCCTCATCTCAAAAAAGATATACTGGCATTAGAAAAGGTTCAGAGAAGGATCACTTATGTTCTTATATCCATAAATGATCTGGAAAGTGGGGGGCAAACAATGAGGTGGAAAAATTTGTAGGTGACACAAAATTACTCAAGACAGTTAAGTTGAAAGCGGACTGTGATGCTTTACAAAGGGATCCCACTAAACTAGGTGAATGGTTTGGCAGATGAAATTCAATGTTATAAGTACAAAGTAATGCACTTTGAAAAAAATAATCCAAAACTACACATACAAAATGATGGGGTCTAAATTAGCTGTTGCCACTCAAGAAAGATATTGGAGTCATGGTAGGTAGTTCTCTGAAAACATCAACTCAGTTTTCAGTGGCAGTCAAGAAAGCTATCAGAATGTTTCGAAACATTAGGAGATAGATAGATAGCAAGAGAAAATATCATAGTGCCACTATATAAATCCATGGTATGCCCACATCTTGAATACTGTGTGCAGTGCTGGTTGCTCTGTCTCTAAAAAGATATATACGAATTGGAAAACGTACAGAGAAGGGCAACAAACAGTGATAATGGGTATGGAACAGCCTCCATACGAGGAGAGATTATAAAGACTGGGACTGTTCAGCTCAGAAAAGACTAAGGAGGTTTATGATATAGGTCTATAAAATCACGAATGGTGTGGAGAAAGTGAAAAGGTAAGTGTTATTTACCCCTTCACATAACACTGGAACCCGGGGTCGCTCAATAAAATTAATGGGCATCGCAATTAAAATAAACATAGGAAGTACTTTTACACAAAATGCACAGTCAATCTGTGGAAATTTTTGCCAGGAGATGTTGTGAAGGGCAAAAGTGTAACTGGATTCACACAAGAATTAGATAAGTTCATGGAGGATAGGTGCATCAATGGTTATTAGCCAAAATGGTCAGAGATGCAACCCCATGCTCTGGGTGTCCCTAAACCTCTGATTGCCAGAAGCTGGGACTGAAAGGGGATGGATCACTCAATAATTGCCCTGTTGTGTTATTCCCTCTGAAGCATCTGGCACTGGCCACTGTCAGAAGAAAGGATACTGGGCTAGATGAACCCTTGATCTGACACAGTATGGCCGTTCTTATGTTCTTACGGAACAGTTGCCAACAAACATGCTAATCTGCATGACTATTACATGAAAATTGTGCTTTCTTTAGGAAAATAACCAAAAAAGTACAAATGTAAAAAAGTTGCTGATTTAAATCATGATTAAAATCAGTTATTTAAATGAATCCATCCTTCCATGAATACATGAATACTGTGGAAATATCACCTGCTCTCTGTAATGATGAATAAACTCTTGAGGGTTGTTAGGAGACATGGCATCCGTACTTTTATAAATTGAATCCACATTCAGCTCATAGTGTTGCCAACTCTAGTGCTTTTATTTTGAGTTTCATTATATTTGTTGCTTTTCTTAAAGATCCAGTTCTTGGATCCATGGGGCATGTGAGAGCCTCAGCTTTCATTTAAAAAGTAAGTAATTCTATATTAATATGTTTGCAGAGGAAATCTTGCAGACATGACCCAAGTGTGCCCTAAAGGCCCAAAACACAGAGACAAATAAAAAAAGAACCTAAATGTAGTTTTTCAAATATCATGATTTTTAAGTCGATCTCTTGATTTTTGAATCTTTGGGATTGGCAATATTGGTTCAATATGATTCCTGGAAACATCTAGTGCAAAATCCTGCCACATTGAGGTCAATGGGAATTTTGCCACTTACTTCAATGGGGCCAGAATTTCACCCCTAGTTCATGTGAGTCATGTTCAGAGGCTTAATATAGCAATTAGTACAGTCAGTACAGTACTATTTCCTTTACATATTTATTCCCTTTTCAAAAGCTTAACATCTATTCTTGTTTACCTTCCCTTCGGTGCAGCCTGGGGGTGCATTTTAATTATCCCTAAGGACACAGTTGGCCAGGCTGGTTCATGTAACTGTACTTTGCACCTGCCTGGGACATTGGGCTGATTCTGGCCCAGTGATTGAAATCTGGCTGCACAGTTAGAACGAAACAATTACAGATATACTAACTGCCTCTCTAACAAGTAAATGCAAGTTATTCCTTTCAGCATTTTACAGTTTGAAAGAGAAGTACTGAGAAGTCAAGGGGAGCTGCCCCTTTGTAACTGAGAACTTGTCTTTCAATTCCTGTCTCTCCTGCTGGCCTGTTGGGTGACCTTAACAAGTCACTTCGCCTCTCTGTGCCTCAGTTTCCACATCTGTAAAATAGAGGTAATTATACTGACCTATTTTGTAAGATCCACAGATGAAAAGCACTATATAAGTGGTATATATTATCACTATTCTACCAGAGATGTTTTGCACTTCTGTAGCTACACAGGTGCAAACTTCTGTTGTAGACATGTTTTACATCAGTATAAAAAGGGATCCTATTACAGATAAGTCCTGAGAGGGCAATTCGTCTCTGAATGTTGGAATCCACAGTTGTTCCTGGTTTGAAGATACTCAGATGGTCCCTCTTTAATAGGAGCTGCACCTGGGTAACTCAGGACATGTAAGGTTTGATTATGGTCTAACTTTTACACACGGGTAACTTCACTCATTTCAATAGAATAACTTTTGTTTTATATCAGTGCGAGAGGAGAATGACGCCTGTACTGTGTTGCACACAGTTCAACATGCGTGTGGACAAGCAATAAATACTTTATACATTTTTGATACTTATCTAGATGTAACCCCTACTTGCTTGGTGTGGCATTCTGTCCCACTTTGGAGATGGCTAGGCCAGCTAGAGATTGATGAACGTTATTCAGCCTTGGCTAAAAGATATGTGTCTTTCAGCTCAGGCAGTAGAAGCTCATGTATTGAAGTCCCAGATCTGATGCCTGTCCCTGCTGACCCTTGGAAAGCCACGGCTAGCACATCCCTCAGCCCGTGCCGCTTCCCACCGTCCCCATTGGCTTGGGACGGCGAACCGCGGCCAGTGGGAGCTGTGATCGGTGGAACCTGCCGATGCAGCAGGTAAACAAACTGGCCCGGCCCGCCAGGGTGCTTACCCTGGTGAGCCGTGTGCCAGAGGTTGCCGACCCCTGAACTAGAGTCTTTTTACACAGTGTAAAATTCACAGGAAGCCTTCAAGGCATAGATTTTTAAAGAGGAATGTTTAACTATGGCAAATCAGTATGAAGCTATCAATATTTCAAAGGTAAGAGATTTATAAGAAAATCTATGCCCTATTTTTTCAAAGGCAGACAGTGATATGGATTCTGCTTAGCACCTCCATCCAGGGACAATTGACATGCAAACCAGAATCTAATCACCTAGTATCTAATGGATACTTAGGTGGACTAAATTGTAGGCAAGATCAAAGGGGCCTTGTTTTTGAGAGAAGAACCTGGGAAATAAATCCATAACTAGATTAAGGTGGCAATCTGGCAGGGAGGGGGAAAGAGGAAAACAGCTATTGTACAAGGACAAAGACTATTTTACATCCCCATAGATGCAAAATGCTGATGTGATAATGAACACTGTCACACCTTCAGAAAAGGTTACAGAGGAATTGGATGTCAGGGAGCAGGGAAGAATGGAGACGGTATCTGTTGTGAGATGAGAAGTTGTCTGGCCAACTACCCAAAGGTCCAAAGGAAAAGGAAATAACAGGGAAGCTGAGGAGATGACCTATGTTATGTGGCCCCTGTCACCTGACCATCTAGGACAGATATGCTCAGGAAATGTACAATATACCTTACTCACTGTAACAGCATAGATAATACTAAGTGGATTGTTTTTTGAAGAATTTTAGACACCATATGATATACAAACCATTTCTTTAGCATTAATGTGATTTTTCCCCTCTATTCCTAATAAATCTGGTATTACTTCGGTCTTAGAATGCTTGAGAATTTCATGCAGGATGTCCTGGAGAGGTGGAAAGATCCCTAAGAGAAGGTAGTTGAAGGAAGTGTGTCTGGAAACTTCCCTGCGTCAAATTCTCAGACAAGAGGGCATAGGGTAAGGGTCCTCTGCTATAAAGTGCATTGCTGCCAGAGCTGTGGGCCTTCAGATGTACAGGAAATGCTTAATGACCACATATGAGAACCAGGGATGTAAGATAACAGGTTAGTAAATGTAGACAAATATGGGAATAATCAATTGTTGAATTTCAGGACATACCCAATCACCAGTGAAAAGCAGGTGTGACGCAGGCAAACCAGTTTAGATTAAAAGCAATAGGCAGTTCACCTGTCTGTGAACCTCAGAGGAATGTCAAGAGGCATTGAACTGTGCAAACTAATCCACTCGTAAAATGCAAGTGGATTGTTAAATTTGGCTATATCCTGTTGTTTATTTGCTATTATTCATGCCCTATGGTAAATAACTCTAGATCAGAAGAAATACGAATGTTATTGTATTCACTTGTCTATGAACCTGTTGGTTGCTAATGTTATTGTATTCACTTGTTAGAACAGAACAAAGGAAGATGTTGTCACACCGAGTTCTTCTTCTAGTGCTTGCTCATATCAATTCCAGTTAGGTGTGTGCATGCGTCGCGTCCCTCACAACTACCTGTCAGGCCAGCTGTGGAGCCCCCTGGAGTGGCGCTGGTATGGAGCTCTATCTACGACCCTGCCGGCCCGACCCCCCTTCAGTTCCTTCTTACCGCCAGTGACAGTTGTTAGAACAGTGGTCTCTTGCTTGGAAGTGTCCCACTAATCCCTAGCTCTTCTGCTAATCTCTGTATATAGTTACCCATTGTTAGATGATAGTTTTTAGTTAGTTGTTAATTGTAGTCTTGCTACTTAGCGGGTTGTGGGGGGGGCTCCCCCTCCAACACACGCCCTGCAGGGCCTCCGGGCATGCCGTCTCAGGGCTTCAAACCCTGTAGTTCCTGCGTTAAGCCTATGCCCCTGGGCAAAGCCCATGACTCCTGCCTCTGGTATCTATGAGAAACCCATCAATCAAATCTGCAACTACACAGCCATGTTAAAGCGCTGCCACTTACCTGTGATTGCTGTCTGTATACTTAATTAATCCTGGAAGAATAAAGTGTGTTAGTGTTTTGCTATGAATTCACTTGATGTGGAAAACTGCATGAAAACTGCATGTTTTTGGCTATCACATTGTTTATCTACACCCATTTGTCTAAAGTTACTCAGCAGGGAGGAACAGTGACTTCAAAGCATGGAGTGTTGTGTGATCAACAAAGGGAAACCTATGAACACATACCTGTGCTAAAGACACTTGGCAGGCTGTTTTCAACTATAAATATACTGGACATTGGGAAGGATCCTGCTGTCTCTGATCTCTTTGGGTGCTCTCAGGGGGCTTTCCAGATACAAGACAGAGTTCCCCAAATCCACTTTGGGAAAATCCTGAAAGAATTTATGAAAAGGCTTTATGAGACTGGTAGATTACTACTTCACTGCTTTTATTTTGAACCTATAAATTAATTTCCCTGTAATGTGTTTTATCCGCTTTAACCTTGCTATAACTCTCATTACTTTTTCCTAATTAATAAATCTGTAGTTTTAGTTTACTAAAGGATTGGCTACAACATTGACTTTGGTGAGATCTGGAGCATATTTTGACCTGGAGTAAGTGACTGGCCCTTTGGGGCCAGAAATAATATAATATGGGGGTAACTTTGGTTTTAATAACCAAAGCCCAGTCTGTCCCGGTGGTAAAGTAGGGGCTGGAGAGTTTAAAGAGGACTGTCTGTGGCTCCATGGTAAAACTAATATAGTGATCCAGGAGTACACTTTCATTACTAGCTTGGTGAAAACGAAGATAGAATATACCACCAGTCTGGAGTGTCTGCCCTGATTTCTGACAGTCTGACCTGAGTTTGGCACTCTCAGCTGCGAGCCATTCCAGGCACTGTGACTGAGGAAAGAGTTTTTCCACCACATATAATATTGCTTAGTTGATTCATCCCTAATTCAACTTCCATGGACTTCAGCGATAGTTGGATTGAGCTGCTGAGGTTTGATTCTACATCCTAATCCCCATGCCTGGACTCCCAGTTCCATTCCTGCTCCTGGCTTGGCTTCTTCCTCTCTTCCTGGGCCTAGCTCCTTCTCTCAGCCCTGCTTTCCAGCTCTTTACCTGTCTCCTTACTTTCCCCTATGACTGTTTCCTGGATCCTTAACCTTGCTATCCTGGTTTACAGCTCTTTTCCCCACTCCAGAGCTGTCTTCTTTTGTTTACCCCTTACAAAGAAACGATTGCTGCTACAAGTGCCTTTCTCCCTTTGTGGGGCCTAGATCTCTTTTCTGGAGTGCACAACCTTCTGCTAAACACTTTCCTTAGCTGCCAGTCCCCATTTCTTGGTCAAATAGGCCCCTCCATTACAGACCTGCAATCAAGGGTGAGGAAAAATAAAGGGTAAAATTGGCATATTCCTCCCTCAAACAGAAACATAAGTTTTAAAATATATCATGAAGCAAGCTTTAATTATCTTTTATAAAACTTTGATCCTTTAGCTTTCCAACTTACTGGGCCAGCCTCAGGTGGTGTAAAATGGTGTCACTCCATTGAAGTGAATGGAACTACACTGGTTTACCCTAGTTTGGGATCCGGTCCTTTGCTTTCACCTTGTGAATTATATTTTGGTTCATATCATAAATGGAGCAATAGTATGCTGTTTGAAGGCTCATTCTTTTGTAACTGATATTCTTCAGCAGTTTTCTTTGGTCTTTTCCCATATAACTCTTGTGTTTATACAGGAAAAGTAGGGTGAATTTTTGACACTGTTCCCAAGTACTGTAAATTTAACTTGTTTGCACTTTATCAATCACTTAGCACAACAAAAATCTAAAAAGGGACAGTGTCAACTGAAGACATAACAGTACCTAATTCTTATGAAAATAATACATTGTACCAAGGGAGGAACATACCGAGCCTATTTTGGAATAAAATTTTAAATAGCTGTATATCTCCAAGATGTAAATCACTTGTGTTTCTGAATCAATAAATAAATCTATGATTAATGACAGCATTAATGTTTTCTCTGCTGTCACTGAGTTACTGAATGTTTTCCTTAAAAAATGGCTCATTTCTATAATAATCGAACAATTTGTATTGTGGTATGGAAACTTGTAGCAACTTGTTCTTTGACCCACTTTTGGCCCTATTTGTGGTATCTTGTTATCTACCTAGTACATTCTCTTATTGTGTAATGAAATGTTCCACAGTTACAAGATACCGTCAAGTCCTATCCATCAGAAATAAGAATCTTTGGCAGCTAGCCCACAGAAACTGTCAGCTCCTTTAGCTATTTAGTTGAAAGGGCCAAAGACCTCTTCCTGATAGACAGCTACCTATTTTGAGGGGCTATGTCTCCCTCATTAGCTGCTATGTATTGCCAATTTTGGCATTATCGTAGAATCATTGAAATGTAGGGCTGGAAGAGACTTCAAGAAATCATCATGTCTAGCCCCTTGCATTGTGCAGGACCAAGTAAACTACGTGATTCCTCACAGGTGTTTGTCCAACCTGTTTTTAAAAACTGCCAATGATGGGGATTCCAAAATCTGCATATTTCAGAGCTTAATCCCCTTATAGTTAGAAAGTTTTTCCTAATATCTAACCTAAATCTCACTTGCTGCAAATTAAGCCCATTACTGCTCGTCCTACCTTCAGTGGACATGGAGACCAATTGATCACCATCCTCTTTACAACAGCCCTTAACATATTTGAAGACTTATCAGATGTCACTTCTCAGTCTTCTTTTCTCAAGACTAAACATGCCCAGTTTTTTTTTTAACCTTTCCTCATCAGTCAGGTTTTGTAAACCCTTTTTCATTTTTGTTGCTCTCCTCTGGACTCTTTCCAATTTGTCCACATTTTTCTCCTAAAGTGTGATGCCCAGAACTGAGGCCTTACCAGTGCTGAGTACAGCAGGACAGTTACCTCCTGTGTTTTACATATGACACCCCAGAATGATATTAGCTTTTCACAGCTACATCACATTGTTGACTTGTATTCAATTTGTTATCCACAATAATCCCCACATTCTTTTCAGCAGTACTATCACCTGGACAGTTTTCCTCCATTTTGTAGTTTTTCATTCGATTTTTCCTTTCTAAGTGAAGTATTTTTCACTTGTCATTACTGAATTTCATCTTGTTGAATTCAGACAAATTCTTCAATTTGTCAAGGTCATTTTGAATTCTAATTCTCTCCTCCTAACTGCTTGCAATTCCTCCCAGTTGGTGCCATCTGCAAATTTTATAAGCATACTCTCCAGTCCATTATCCAAGTCATTTCTGAAAATCTTGAATAGTATTGGATCCAGGACTGACCCCTGTGGTGCCACACTAGACACGCCCTCCCAGTTTGACAACAAACCATTGATAACTCTTTGAAAGATCATTACTAATGGTTGCAAGATTGTTTCAGGTAGAGTCTTAAGTACCCTAGGGGTGAATTTCATCAAGCCCTGCTGACTTGATATTGTTTAACCAGATCTTTACCTATCTTGATTTACATTCCTTCCCACAGTTGTTAATATTACTTGTGTTGAGTATCTAGTCACCATTAACCTTTTTATGTGACAGTTTAAGGTTGCCCTTTTGAAGGCTGGATCAATTGCCATATATGGAAATTTGATTCAAGGGGATGACATTATGGAATGCACTGAACATGGTTAGTGAGTTCCATAACATCCTCCCATGGAGGTAGGATACTTTCCTAGTTGACATTCAGTTGGTCAGAAAAGAATTGTAAAAGGTAATCCATAGTCTGAAAATGACTCTGGCAAATATATTCGTCAGAAAGCTTATACAGGGAGGAAGAGAGTCCCAGTTAGCTGAAGAATGAAGATTTTCCTTTCCCACTTCAGGATTCCCCACAAATTAAACACTAATCAAGGGTTGATATTCTTCAGTGATCAAGGAGACCCTTTCTACAATGGTGATCCTCCCCACCCCCAGTGATTGAGATATAGGAAAAGTGTGTTCTCTCTCTCTCTCTCTCACACACCCCCTTTGTTTTATAGATTATTCAAAGGTAATCTTTACAATTCTTCAAACTTGTGTGCATCCCCCAGGGCGGTAGGTTGTGCAGCTTCAGGAGGCAGAAGAAGTATATGTTCATCATAAGGACTTCCAAAGCAGAGTGGGTATGAAGCACCTCATCTTCCCATCATGCCTGGATGAGAGGGGCTTTGTGCACTGCACGGAAGGCTGGCTTTTCTCCTGAAAAGTCCACTTGGTGTGGAGACAATATCCATGGTCTTCTTGGCATTCTATGGCTCAAAAAGGTTGAGGATATTTCTTGATCGGTTGGTGTGTTCATGTGAAATTTGCATTCTGTTAAACAAAGTGCTAACCAGATCCCTTGCCTTTTAAATCTAAAACATGATGTATCTTCATTTGCGCAGAATACTTTTAATCTTTCCATTTAAAAAAATGCAATCATTCAAGTGCTCATATATCCCTAATTACATTTACTCTAAAATAAGAGATGACTGCTTGGCAATAAATATTCAAATTCATTTTCTTGTTATCAAATCAGAAATAAGTAATCTTGAGGTCTGATGTATTTTATTTCCATCATCAAGATCTGGCATTTTGCTTTAAATGGATAACATTACTGTAAGCTTCTAATCACTGCTTCCCCCTAACTAAGGGTTTTAGGTTGTAACTGAAAAGTTTTAAAGATGAAATCTTGCAATGTTATGATCAGGAAAATCTTAATACCTTGCTCCTGTGTCAGTTTGTCATCTGAAAAAAAAAGGCTAATTTTCAAATAAAATCTTCCTCAGAGAGTACCTTAAAGCATTATCACACAGAAAAGACTGCACTGAGGTGATGATAAATTGATATATACCATTCATAACTGTAGCATCTGAGAACTTCTCATTTTAATTAAAATGACAAAACCAGATCCTTCATGAACTCAGTGGAATCTTCTGCTGTTCTCTGTTCCCTTTGGGTGTTTTTCTTGTCTTTCTGATTTTTCTTCTGTGGTCCTAACTATGACAGCTGATGAAACTAATTAAATCCACAAAAAAGTCTAACATTAATGTTAAGGCTGAGATTCTAAAACTGAACAAAGAAAGGAACTGTTAGAGCTGGTCAGCGCGTTTCCTGGAGACATATTGCTTTGGCAAAGTTTTTGACAGAAAGTTTTCTGAGGTCTAGGGTGCACGCTCTAGTCAGAGAGAGAGAGAGAGCGAGAGAGAGACCTACATTGAAAGCCTGACCTTTCTGATCTGAAAATGGATGTTTTGATCCAAATTTGCTTCATGACAAAGTTTGAAAGGTTTTGGTTTTGTTTCAGTGTGAAACAAATACAAATTTTGGAACTTTAAAAGTTGTAGTGAAACAGAATTGTCATCCTCCGCCAGCTCTAATTCTGAAGTGAGGCTGTTACATACCCCTACGTCTTGACACAGCTTAACTGTATGCACAAAGACATTACAGCATGCACCCACTGTTGTATAGGCTTGGACTCTTACTTAAAAAATCATCATTACTGTAGAACAAAAAGATGCCAAACTGTTATATCTGTTCACATGCATAGCATGGCTCCTATAATTTGTTCACGTGGATGAAATATCCTAACGCTCCTGCCTTGAAACAGAAGTAGCTAAAAGCACCGTAGTGAACTGTTACTGCATACCAGCAGGAGCCACATGGATAGTTAGATTCACACCCCAGCTTGCTGCCAAGTAAATGATCATATAGATGGGCCCTTAGAAAATTGAACTGATTGCATTTAATTTAAAGGAGCTATAAATTGAATGAAGTTACTTGTTGCAATTTCTGCACCAGCATGGCACATAACTTGCATAGCTGAGAGTGGGACTGGAACTGCACACACCTGTCCCACTATAATCCAGTCACAATGCAGGTAATTCAACAATGCAACCTTGAATAATGTTTGCTGAATCCTCGTACGTCGACATCGAGGTGAGGCTCTATCATCATCGCATATGATGTCCTGCATTGTGGTGACAGAGTGGATAACTGCTATGAATTGCTCAGCTGTTTTAAATAGAGTTAGGCACTTTATATTTTTCCATCTGAACAGGGCCGGTGCAACCATTTAGGTGACCTAGGCGGTCACCTAGGATGCTGGGATTTGGGGGGGGTGCCATTTTCTTCGGCAGCGACCACGGTGGCTGGATCTTCGGCCACCCCGGTCGCCACCAGCATTTAGGCGGAGGGAGCTGGGGCAGGGGAGCGCGGGGAGGGCCGCCTGCAGCAAGTAATGGGGGGGCAGCATGCAGGGGAACTCCCCACTCCAGCTCACCCCTGCCCTGCCTCCTCCCCGAGCATGCTGTGGCTGCTTCACTTCTCCCGCCTCCCAGGCTTGCGGTGCCTAAGCTGATTGGTGCCGCAAGCCTGGGAGGTGGGAGAAGTGAAGCAGCGACGGCGTGCTTGGGGTGCTCGTGCGCGGAGCAGGGTTGAGCTGGGGCGGGGGGGTGCCTCAGGGCGGAGGGGGATAGCTGCCACGGGGGCGGGGGGGCACCTCAAGGCGGGGGTGTGGGGTGGGCACAAGGTGGAAGTTTTGCCTAGGGCGCGAAACATCCTTGCACCGGCCCTGCATATGAAATGTCTAAATATTAATTGTCAGGGGCTTAGAAGAAACAAATTTTATAAAAATGGATGCATGATGGCAGAAAGGATCTCTCATCCTAGCAATTTATACAGATACAGTAAAAGACTATGATATATAGTAAAAGACAGTAAATATTTGTTGTGTCCTCTGTAAATGCCAAGCGCTCTGTAGAAAGAGAACACTGTTTTTGTGAAATATACCAGACTAGATAAAAAATACCCATTAGATCAGCCCAGGGGCATGTTACTAAGGAAAGCATTTGCCTAATCATTCTGCAACTGCTTTTCTTCTGGTTCTAACAGGGACATAGGAAGTAATAAAAGTTAATTAAGACTAATATGCAAGGGATATAGATGACCCAAGTTTTATCAGTTTAGGTGACAAATACACCAGAATATTAGCAGGCTAGAGCTTTATTAAGCCACTATGTTGCTATACTTATGGTTTAATTTTTTGCTGCGTGGGTCATAGTTTTGGGTTGCTAATGTCTATAATATTTATCTAAAATACTAATTTAAATATGTACTTTCAACTACTACAGAAAAAGCCTTTTTCATGTCACTATTCCAAGTTTCTATTCCTTTGCACATTTATATCTTGTCTCACGTATCTCTACTGCATCTGGAATGATATACTTGGGGTACTGTATATTATTGTAAGCATACAAAAGAAAAAAATCATATATGAAAAGAAACCATACAAAAAATCAAGGCCACCTGATGTGGAAAATTTTAACTGGACAAGTGTTGAAATTATGACCATACAAGAGACTGAAAGTTAAGTATTTGACAGGATCTGCCTATTTAGTTAGGTTGCTTAAAACTCTGGACCTGATTCTACATTGCCTTGAACCTTTTGCAGTCATTTACACTAGTTCAAAAGTAGGGGTAAAACACTACCAGTTGAGAATGATAGCATTTTATTTCCACAGATTCCAACTCTCATGATTTTATCATGATTCTCATGATATTTGATGTTTTTCTTAAAGCCCTAGCTCCTGGAGTCATGTGAGAACCTTAACTCTCATTCTCTTTAAAAAAATTAAAGTTTCTAACCCTCATGATTGTGGATGAGAGCTTCAAAATGCCATCTGAGTGCACCATAAAGGTTAAAAAAATACCAGGTAAATAAAAAGAAATCAAATTATATTTGATTTCTTTTTTTTTACCTGGTATTTTTAAATTAATTAATTATTATTTATAATTGATTTATAAGCCAAATGTCCTGATTTTTGGAGGGGTGGGAGGGAGTGTATTGCTTGTGATTTCAAAACACTTGAGGTTGTCAATACCATATTCACTAAAAGTCTGGGAGAATCTGCAAGATTAATTGTCACACATTTGGGGTGGATAGAGAGTGTTCAAAAATCAGAAGACAGACAAAAGACCATATTTATTTAAATCATGATTTCTTGGCCCAGGTCATGATTTTTTGCATCCTGATTCATAATTTTGGGGTAGGCGATACTGCTCGTGCTTTGTAAATGACTACACCAGAGGCAGGACAATGGAGAATCAAGCCTTCTGGATTGTTATTTGTATATGTTTTCAACTTTTTAACTTTATTGCCAACGAACACTTGGGAAAAAGCTTGCTAACCCCTTGATTCCTTCAATTCAATTATAAGAGTCACATTACACATCTCTGAGACTTCCAAAGAATCCTTCAGCAACACCAGGAAAGAACATTCATGACACTCATGGTATTTCTAACCTTTAAAAAACAAAATCAGCAAAACAAGTAAAAAAGGTCACAGTCCCAATTCTTATTTGTAAAAAAAACAAATAACTTTGTATGTACATTTAAGAAATGTTAAGATACTAATTTCTTCAAATAACGTAGGTAATTATTTCTACATTCTCTGCCTCTTTATGGACCCGTATATGCTCTCCCTTCTCTTTTAGGTAACTATGACCAAAGTCCTTACTCACACAAAACTCCCATTGACTTTAAAGATTTGTTAGATTTGTCCACTAGTACATCCTTAAAATTTGATGAAAGGTGGTGTGTGGGTTAAGGCTAAAAATTGGCCCAGTTCCACCAAAGTTCCAGGACCTCGTCTTCCCTGCCTTCTTTCTCCAAATTCTTCCTCTCAGTCCCCGCAGTGGATTGTCTTTCTTCCACTCTGGAGTCCTTAAATCTTCTTCTAAAAGGAAGGAATCCATCCAACCCAATCCCATTCCATAAGTACAAGTGCCCTTAGCATCCAGCTTCCAGATCAGGAGCTAAAAAGTCTGGCAACAAATTTTATGTGTCTAATTTTCAGGAAGAAATATGAGGAAAAGGAAGCAATAACATACATTTCTTTCTTGATTTTCCAGCTTAGTCACAGTTGATTCCAGATGCTCGCTTTGAGCGGGTGGTTTTTTTTCTAATAGCGGAGATTTTGCATGTTCCTCATTATTTATTCTTCTGTGGGTGAACTCTTTAATCTTCGCTCCTTGTTGCCTGGTATCCAATTGTGCTTTGTACAACAAAGTGACCTCACTTCTGAGTTACTTCTGGACTGAATTGCCTGCCTAACTGAAGGTTTAGTTTTAATAGATGCAGAGTTGTTGGTTTTTTTTGAAAGATAAATTCATTAAATTAAATACAGACCATACTGTTGGTACAGTCATCCTGAAGATGTTTGCTACGTGTAACTGATTCTCCAAGAAAGACTTTAACTTGCTTTTCACAATGTCTTTCAGTAGCGTGCACCAGGATTATTCAGCATCTTTGTCACACCATACAAAGACCATGTTAGTAATTTTCTTTCCCTTACAAATTCACATTTCGCTTGGCTCTTTGCACAGGCCAAAATCATAACGTCACAGCAAAATTTTCCCGCAGTCTCAGATTGTTTTAGATGCTCTTCAGAAGTGTCAATCTCATAGTTCCATTACAAAACAACAAATAAAATAAACAAATGTCTGTTTACTTGTCCACATCTCACAGGAAAGATCATCAGAACGATCTGGCTCCCTCTGGGTTTTTTTCTCCAGCTGGAGGAAAGGGTACTGTTTATATAACTCCCATTGTTTGTCATCATGCCTTGCCGAAACCAAGACTATTAATATGGTTGTCATGGGTGGACATTTCCCAGATTGTGACAACCAGGAAAGTGTGGCAAAGAAAAGAACTACAACCATCACACCTTGAGAAGAAAGGGTAGTTCCAGCTTACCCGCTTATGGAACTCTGGGGTCCAGCCCTAAAGCCAGAGTCAGCAGCAGGATCTTCTCTATACACCCTATGTAGAACATTTCCATGAGACCACTTCCTCCTCGCAGGGTCAGTGTCCTTTGTCACAAAGGAGCCTAAAATGAAGTAGTACTGGACCAAAAGTGTTCTCTTCATAAATGTCAAAGTGCCTGTGCACCCACCAAATCTCTCAAAAGCAACCCTACTCTCCTCTGAACAAGTTATACTACACAGTGTAATGATGTCTCTGGAGCTTCGCATTATAATGGATAATTACGGTTGTGTTCCCACAATGCTTTAAATGACAAGAATGTTAACGGTTTACTCTAGTGTGACTAATTGCGATATCTGAAATACAAAGGGATATTTCATTCATTGTTTTACGATGCTAAAATCAATACATGAGTAACAGAAACCAATGATTAACAGAGCTGGAGAAATAAAGACAGGCATAATAAGCATGTTAACATTTACAATTTTAACTTTTTAAAAACAAACAAACAAACAAACAAACAGAAATGAAAGATTAGGAGGTAACCAAGATGTGTAGAAAGTTGTACAAAAAACAACCAGAAGAGCAGAAATGATTATTTATTCCCCATGTAGTAAATTGAGTTCTTTGAGAGGTGTTGTCGCTATATGCAGCATACTGCTTTCTTGCTGCCTGGTTTCCTTCTAGAAACTAAGATGGCAGCAGTCCAGCACCCCCTTGATGCCCTTGGTGCAGTAAATGAAGAGAGCGAGGCAAATCTGTGAACCAGACAGACATTGCTAGGGATAAATCTTCAGTCCTGGGCACATGCACATCCTGAAGTGCACAACACATAGTGACAGCTGCTCAAAGAATAAGAAATAGTTATAGTTCTATGAAGAGCTCATTCAACTAAAAGGCTTCTCCTTCCTCACTCAAATACTCATTAGCCAAAAGACACAGAAAACCATTATTCAAGTATATGGGAATTAAGAACAAGGGATAAGGAAAGAGCACAGTTGTGAAATAGTAACTTTGAATCTTTATTTTCTTTGCCTTTTCCTAAAATGGATGAAGTGAGCAGAGAGCTACCCAAACCAAACTTATGTACCAAAGTTTGTCACCACAGAACTGTTAAGCATACAGCTCTGGTTGCCCAGGATCAGCTTAGTCCAGGCTGGAGTCAGATTCTTTGGTTGTGAAAGTCTAGCCCAGAATAGCTGAAGAGTGGCCTATCTTGACTGTTTTTACATGCCTGTCAAGTAAAGCACTTTGGCACATGCTTGACTTTAACCATGTAACTAGTGCCACTATTATCTTAATGTTAAACACATGCTTAAGCTGCAATGGGCTCCTAGAAAAAATGCCATTTTGATCCCTTTTTTGAGTCTCCTCCTTTGTTCTCATTTTCCCAACCTAACTGCTTAATTATTTTATGTGTTATCTGGGAATGGTTTCTTTTTTGTTTTTTGGGGTGGCTTTCCCTGAAGGTCTTCCCTTTGGTTCCAAGTGATATTCTGTTTGGGCTGGTTAGATGAATATTTTTTATTCTAGCATTTGCCTTGATTATATCGTATGGTTTCCTGATGCTAACTAATAATTCAGGAACATTATACATGTATTAAATAAAGGAATAGAGATACATTATAAATATATTGAATAAATAGATGTAAGCTCATTACACATGTATTAAATACATATAATTAAGTCACTAGGGTTTTTTTAAATTAAAGGTCATTTTAACTTGAAATGCCAGGATACCTGAAGTGCTGAAGCAGTAATGGAAGCAGTAAAATAAGCACAGGGATTCTTAATATAATTACTGAACACTCAATGCCAATCCCTCATAATGATCATGCTTTGACTTTCTCTGAGCTTCAAAAATAACTAGGGGTAAATAAATTACAAATTTTTATTCAGGAGCACAAATCCTCCAGAATAAATGTCAAAGCAATTGTAAATCACAGTACTTTCAAAATTACCAGCCAGTGCAAAAAAGCATGAGTCTGACTCTTGGAAGAGAAGGCATCCACAGATGTAAGACCAATCAATACTTTTCAAGCACAGATTTTAGAAAAGAAAACTCCTTTAAATGTTTCTTGGGGGAAAAATCCAGAGGGGAGGTCAGTGGGAAGAAAAACACATGTGAAGCACAGCCCAGATCTACACGGATTTTGAGATGTTGACAGATGTACAGTGTGATGCCTATAAATGTTCCCACATTTAGCTGTGAAAAATACAGAAATAGCATGGTCTCACTTTGATAAAATATCAATAGTAATCAAATTTTTGTTTGCCTTATAGACCTTTTGCTTGCTTTAGTCAATTATTTCCTTTCTTTCTTCTATTTACAGGATTTCCCCCTATCAGTTCAGATTGGAGCTTACTTTAGTTGCTGGGTGTCTCTGTGTTAGCATCTCATGGAGAGGCATGTTGTTCCTGGGAGGCAGAGGGGCCCAGGGCACCGGAGAAGGAGAGAGAAGAGACACCATGTTGATGGGGCCCCAGTTGGCTCAGGGGAGTCATAGCAGGTGCACCTGGATGGCTACCAGGGCCTTGCCTCTCAGAGGAGGAACATGTCTGAGAGAAAAGTGGCAGCGGCTAGAATTCAAATCATTGACAGGAAAAAGCCAAAAAGTAGAGTTAACATCATAATAGGAAAGGTCCTGAGTGAGATGCTTGCCCGCAGGAGCACTGTGAGAGGAGAGAAACTACATTGGGAGAATCTGGAGCCAGTCACTGGAAGGGTGGCACTTGCTGTTGGTGAGCTTATGACTCCTGGTTTTCTTGGTAAAAACTCCCCACCCAGTCAGGCTGAGTTAGTCCTTCAGCTCCCTAGATAAGCCATTTACGACAAGGCAAGTACTACTCTTGCTGCTAGTTCAGGGTTGCCAATCTGCTGAGATTTTCTCGGAGAGCACTCCTGCCAAGAACACGCTGTTCACACTGGCACTTGTCATGGCAAAGCTTTTGTCTTTTGGGGGAGAGGAGGGTTTAACAGCTCTGAAAGACAAAAGTTTTGTCATTCAGTTGACAGTGTAGACATAGCCTAAGCCCTGGTCTACACTAGGACTTTAATTCGAATTTAGCAGCGTTAATTCGAACTAACCGCTCAACCGTCCACACCAGGAAGCCATTTAATTCGAACTAGAGGGCTCTTTAGTTCGAATTTGGTACTCCACCCCGACAGGTGGAGTAACGCTAAATTCGACATGGCTAGCTCGAATTAGGCTAGGTGTGGATGCAAATCGAACTTAGTAGCTCCGGGAGCTATCCCACAGTGCACCACTCTGTTAATGCTCTGGACAGCAGTCCGAGCTTCGATGCTCTGAGCAGCCACACAGGAAACGACCCGGGAAAATTTGAATTCCTTTTCCTTTCTGGACAGTTAGAATCTCATTTCGTGGTTGGACATCGGGGCGAGCTCAGCAGCACCGGCAGCAATGCAGAGCTCTCCAGCAGAGGAGTTCATGTAATCTCTGAATAGAAAGAGGGACCCGGCATAGACTGACCGGGAACTCTTGGATCTGATCGGTGTGTGGGGCGAGGAGTCTGTGCTTTCGGAGCTGCGCTCCAACAAACAGAATGCAAAGACCTACGAGAAGGTCTCCAAAGCCATGATCCAGACAGAGGATACAGCCGTCATGCAACGCATCGCTGCGTGAAAACCAAGGACCCCAGACAAGGCTACCAAAAAATCAAAGCAGCAAACGGACGCTACAGAGCCTGCCACCACTGCCCCACCAGTGACCATGGACTCTGATGATGGGACAGTGTCGACGGACAGTTCCTCGACGATGTTCACGGACGGGGAAGATGAGGAAGTGTTTGTGGAGGACGAGGCAGGCGAGAGCGCTTATAACGCTGGTTTCCCCGACAGCCAGGATCTATTCATCACCGTCACGGAGATCCCCTACCAACCCTCCCCGGCCATGAACCCGGATCCTGAATCAGGGGAAGGAGCAGTCGGTAAGTGCTTTAACCATGTTAACTTTTATTCTTAATATAACAGGAATCTGAAGTGTGTGAGAAGGAGGTCTCTCTATATATGGTGATAGAACAGAAATCCTCCTGGGAGATCTCCACGAAGCTCTCCTTCCGTTAATCGATAAGCATCAGCAGGAGGTTCCTGGGGAGAGCTGCCTTATTGGGTGCTCCGTGATAGCACCCTTTTCCGCGCGAGGCTTTCATGCGGTATTCAGGGAGCATTGCCTCCCCGAGCACGGCTGCATAGGTCCGTGGTTCGTGATATATTTCACGCAGCATGCGCTCTCTATCTCCTTCAGTGCCCGTCCTCACGGTGATCTCGCTAGGAGACTCATGCATCTAAGTAGTGGAATTACTGTTATGGTGCACCTGGTCCAAAGTATTTTTAATAAATCCACGGACAGATGGCATAACACAGACTCAGCACGCAGCTGCGTGACGAGCGTAACGGAAAGCCAAAGAATCAAATGGACGCTCATGGAGGGAGGGGGGAATGAGGATGCAAGGTATCCCACAGTTCTTGCTGTCTCCGAAAATCATTTGCATTCTTGGATGAGCTCCAAATGCTTCTATGGTAAAACACCGTGTCCGCGTTGGTTCAGGGCACAGCTCTGCAATTTACGCACCCCCCCCCCCGAACCCGAGAAGTTAAAGGGAAATCAATCCTCTGTTGACTCGTTTACATGTCACCGTATCTTTACTGAATGCTGCAGATAGATGCGATGCTGCAGCACTCAACACCAATATCCTTGCTCCCCCCCGCCCGCCATGGGTGGCTGACGGTACAATACGATTGATACCCGTCGTCATCGTCAGCCTATTGGCACATGGGGCAGTGCAAAAGGGCTGGTAACCATGCCGACTAGCATCAGTAAGGTCAATCAAGGGCGCCTGTCCCTAATTTTTCATGGCAGATGGTGCAATATGGCTGGTAACCGTCCTCATCATTGCAACAGGGGGCTGAGCTCCATCAGCCCCCACCCTTCATTGTAAATAAAAGATTCAATTGCCCCTGGACTAGCAGAGGGATGATGGGCTCCTTCATCCACACTCTTTAATGTCCTGCCTGGACTATCATTGCAGTTGGAGGCTTCCTTCCACTCATTTCTCACAAACAAGTCACTGTGTCTTATTCCTGCATTCTTTATTACTTCATCACACAAGTGGGGGGACAATGGTATGGTAGCCCAGGAAGGCTGGGGTAAGAACGGAATGAACAGGTGGTGTTATTGCAGGAGCACCCCCTGTGAATAGCATACAGCTCATAATTTATGCAGGATTGGACACAGAGCAGCTGTGCTCTCTGGTTCTATGATACAGTGGTTCTCTAGTACACTTGCCCATATTCTAGGCAGGACTGATTCTATTTTTAGATACCAAAAAGGAGGGATTGACTCAGGGAGTCATTCCCAATTTTGGCTTTTGCGCCCCTGGCTGATCGGCCAGGGGCACTTATGACAGCACCAAATGGTGCAGTGCAAAAGGACAGGTAACCATGACCATCTTATTACCGTCTTCTTACCAATTCATGGTATGGTAGACGGTGCAGTATGCCTGGTAACCATCGCTGCTGTCATGCAAAAGCAAAAGCATGCTGCTGTGCAGCGCTGCTGGCCCGCCTCTGTTAGCGGCATCTAGTACACATACGGTGACATACACAAAATCCAAAACAGGCTCCATGGTTGCCACACTATGGCATATGCCAGGGCAATTCATGGAAAACGTGCTCAAAATGATTGTCTGCTGTTGCTTTCCCGGAGGAAGGAATGACTGGCGACATTTACCCAGAATCCACCACGAAAATGATTTGTGCCCTAGCAGGCACAGGGGTCTCAACCCAGAATTCACATAGACAGCCTAGACTCAGTTAATTGTTCGCAAAAAAGAATATTTGCAAGGAATTCACTCCCTGTTTCCCATCTCACAGCTTCCACTGTCCCCAGACCTGACACAGCACCCCCCTCGCAGAGGCTTGCAAAGATTAGGCGGCGAAAGAAAAAGACAAGGGACAAGATGTTCGAGGAACATATGGGCTGCTACCTAGCAGAGGCGGACCAGCAGAGCCAGTGGAGGGAGACCGTCTCTCTGTGCCAGCGCTCACACAGCGAACGGGAGGAGAGGTGGCGTGAGGAAGACAAGCAGGCAACTGAAACAATGCTTGGACTAGTGAGGGAGCAAACGGACATGCTCAGGCACCTTGTGGATGTTCTGCAGGACCGCAGGAGGACAGAGACACCCTGCAGTGTATCTGCAACCGCACTCCCCCGCCACAAAGTCCCATACCCCCCTCACCGAAAATAATCAGGAGGAGGGGCGGCCAGGGATGTGAATACTGTCACTGCACCACAGCACAGTGCTCAAGTACCCAAAAGCTCTCATACCCTACATTTGCCGAAGTCCTTCACTTCCAGACTCACAGTAGTCCCAATCCCAGTCCCATCCCCTAACTGTCTACTTAATTAATAAAAATGCTTTGCTGTTAATTACTGTTTCCGTTATGTTTTTTCAAAGAAGACTGTGTTTGAATGGGGGGCGTGGGGAAGGGGGTGGTTAATTGCATAGGACAGTCACCTTTCCCAGGGTACAGACACGGGGGCAGGATCAGCAGCGGGTCACACACACGGTGCAGTCAGTAGGCACCCTGGTCGGTATGGGAGGTGGTTTCCAGGATCTGTGTGGGCGGGGGAGATGTGACTTTGCAGCGGGGGAGGGCGGTTACAGATCTTATACAGCGGTCCTTGTCCTGGACCGCTGAGTCACGCAGCAGAGGAATCTGTATCCGTCCTCCTCCACCACAAGGTCACATATCCGCCCGCACACAGAATTCCATAAAGAGGGATGGCAGGCTCCGTTGAAAGAAGCATTCCGGCACTGCGGACCGCTCTAGGAGCAGGAGCCTGTCATTCCTTGAGTTTAGAGGCGGTCTTTACATCACCGCACACCCTACCCAGCACAGTCTGCCTCCCAGTTTCAACCCTTTAACGCAAAGTCATGAATAAAGAAACCTTTCTTAAGTAACAATGGGACATGTATTTTATTTTTACACGTGTGTTGGAAGTGGGGGAAACGGGGTGAACGGGGTATGTAACCGAAGAGGAGAGTCAACAGTAACTGGGTAAAGAAACAGGGGCAGGTTCAGCTTCTCCGTAAAGAAACTGAACAGTCACAGGTCACGCTGCTCGCTGCTCGCTGCTCGCTGGTATTTGAAGAGTTCCTTGTCGCTGTCCCAGGCGCCTGTATAGGGCTTCATGAGCAAGTGCATTAGCGGGCAGGCTGGGTCCCCGAGGATGACTATAGGCATCTGCACATCCACAACAGTTATTTCGTGGTCCGGGAAGAAACTACCTTCCTGCAGGCGTCTGAGCAGCCCACAGTTCCTGAAAACACACGCATCATGAACCTTGCCCGGCCACCCGACGTTGATGTTTGCAAAACGTCCCCTATGGTCCCCCAGTGCTTGCAGCACCATTGAAAAGTAGCCCAATTTCTCATCAGCTGACTGTGGAAGAGGTGGACGATAAAGTGCGAGGAGGAGAAAACGGCGATGATCGCAGTGGGCTCCATGCTTGCAGTGCTGTGGCGTCCGCGCTGTCACTGACCAGAAAAGTGCACGAACAGATTGCCCGCAGGCGCTTTCAAGGAGGGAGGGAGGGAGGTTGTGATTGACGGTTCAATGACGACACTTACCCAAAACCACCCTCGACACATTTCTCCCCCCAGCAGGCACTGGGGGCTCTACCCAGCATTCCAATGGGCAGCGGGGACTGCGGGAACTGTGGGATAGCTTCCCACAGTGCACCGCTTCCAAAGTCGACGCTGGCCCCATGAATGTGGACTCAGAAATTCGAATTAGTGTATTTAGTATGGATACACAAATTCGACTTCATAAGGTCGAATCCACAAATTCGAACTAAGTTGATTCAAAATAGTCTTGTAGTGTAGACAAGGCCTAAGAGTCAGGTTTTTTTAGGATAGTTATTAAAATCCCTGCAACCCTTTATCCTGAGGGGTAATATTGGGAACAGAAGCAGCCTGAGCCCTGTATGAAGGGGATGCTGCCAACTGCAATTATCAGCCACTCTGCAGTTGCTGAAGAGTCCGATTCAGATGTGAACCTGAGGATCATTTGTACAGTTGTGAGTACACCATCATTTAGTTAGATAGCCAGGGAAATTGCTTGGGAGACCCCCTGTTCCCCAGACTGTGTCCTCAAACCATGAGGTAAGGTTTGGGGATTTTATTACCTACTGTCTATTAAACCTGTGGAGGCCCTTACTATCTTCTCCCAAGTGAGACTCTTTTGGGCTGTATTGCATCAAGTCAGACAAACTGCTTCTTGCTACTTTAGAAGATATTGTTTTCCTTGGTCAGTAAGTTCCCACATGAAGTACATGTACCAACAGGACACTACGTTTTATTCCTATTACATCAGTTCATGTGATTGGTATTTTTGGAGAAATTTATGGGTATTATCAGCACGCAGAGAGCATGAGTGACCAGGAGTTTGTTTTACCCTGTTGTGTCATATTTATTTCCTGTTAATACAGTTACTCTACTGAATATATTGTGTTTGTTTTTGTTATTCCTTGGGAGCCTCCAATTATATGGCAATTAACTTGAGCCACCCTGCGGTGATTAGGGTTGCCAACTTTATAATTGCTGAAAACCGGACACCCTACCCCACCCTCTGCCCTGCCCCTTCCTTCGAGGCTCCACCTCTGATCCTGCCTCTTCCTCAGGCCCCACCCCACTTGCTCCTCCCCCCTTGTTGCTCACTCCCCCTGACCTGGCACTCATCTGCCATCTGCAGAGCTGGGCTGGGATGGGCAAATCGGGGGGCAGTTGGTCCCTGAAGCAAGGGGCTGGGGTCGGGAAATCAGGGCACTATGGGGATTTCCCCTCCCACCACACACAAACCAATCTCTTTGACAGAGAAGCTGGAGCTGGCTGAGAGCCAGCCAGCCACTTCTCTCTATGAGCAGCTGAGCAGAGAGCAGCTCCTCCAGGCTTCACCCACAGCTGTTGCACTTCCCGCCCACGGTGGCGGAGGTGGGTTACTGTGGGTAACCAGACACTGCCAGATTCCCTTGTCAACTGGACTTTCTGGTTGAAAACTGGACACCTGGCAACCACTGGTGATCCTGCCAGGAGGGAGCGAGGTGGGTGGAGTCACCAATAAGTAAATTTATCTGGGCAGAAAATAAGGAAGTTACAGCCTGCTGAGCTGGAGGTGGGATCCAGGCCTTTCCATCAAAATCTGTGTATATCGCCTTACAGGTTTGATGGAAAGGCCTGGATCCCATCTCCAGCCAGCAGGCTGCAACTTCCTTATTCCATGTTATATATATATATATATATATATATATATACACACATACACACACGTCAGTCATTATGCCGGAGTAGTTTTTGGGATGCTGACAGACCGGGTGCCAGCTCAAGCCAAGGTCCCCATGCCTCAGTTGAGTACTGACAAATATAGAGCTGATATTAGTGTGACTCACCTGTATGTTAGTATTGTTAAAATAGGTATTTAGTTTATAAGAATGTGTTTAGTGTTTAGATTTTATGGAATGCTTGTAAATTGCTGCATGCATTAATCTCACTGATAATACCTGTATCCCATATTATAAGTAAGACCCTACCTGAATCGTGGGATGTTCTTCAAATAATTGCTGCTGAGTTGCGGACAAGACATGGAAAATTGCCGTAAAGTAAATTAATAGGGGTAATTTGGAAAAGCCACAATAGACCTATTTGTTTAAGAAAAAATTGCTGGAATGACATAAACACTCACCTTATTAGGTTATGTCTGAATTTTTTGGATAATCAGAAAATTCATTAAAAAAAAAGTGATTGGTACAATATAAAATTCAGAACCTTAAAAGTCTTAACACAACTGTTGTAGAAATCCAGTCCAGTCACTTTAGCCATATACATTTTACAGGCATTGAATGTTAGTGCAACACACCCCACTACAGTGGTCTCCTTCATGGCCAGTGTTTGCTTTGTGAAAACTTGTCTGTACCAAGATACAGCAAGCTCGGCCTCCACAAAATTAGGCAAGATCAATAGTGATCACTTTTTCTGTCTCAGATAACTCTGGATGCTGTAGAACTGCAGGTGAATCCCAAAACTCCCCAGTGTCATTTCATGTACTAATGGGGGAAAAAGTGTGTGTTGCAAACCTCAAAATGTATGCAAAATTGTGAACTGTGCAAAGTAAACTAATTTAAAACAAAATTGTAGTGGATGCCTACTATTGCAGAATCTGCAATTTCCACAATATCGTGAACAGGGCCGGCTCCAGGGGTTTTGCCGCCCCAAGCAGCCTAAAAAAAAAAAAAAGCCGCGATGGCGATCTGTGGCAATTCAGCGGGAGGGCCTTCGCTCCGAGCGGGAGTGAGGGACCCTCCGCCAAATTGCCGCCGAATACCTGAAAGTGCCACCCCGCTTCGGAGTGGCTGCCCCAAGCACCTGCTTGATAAGCTGGTGCCTGGAGCCGGCCCTGATCGTGAATGAAGTAGGACCTGAATTATAAAGTAATATTTGAGTGATTGTATTGTGAGCCTCTGTAACTGTGAATCACCAGACCGGAGAGAGACATTAACTAGAATAAAGTACTGATCTCCAGCAGAGGTATTAAATCTTGGCTGTCAAGGAAGGCCCATTCACATCAGTTGGACTAGAGTGGATTACTGAAAAGGACTAAAAGGCTTTGTTGTTTACTTTCCCCCAACCCCATGAAGATGAGTCTTGCAAATGAATCATCTCATCAGCTGAGTTTGCAGCTCAAAGGAGGGTGTGTGGGGAGAGGGTGGGAATAAAAACCCCTAACATAAAAAAGTTCCAATTGATACATATGAATTCTATGTCTAAGTATATTCCCAAGTAGGCATCTAATGGAAAAAATTAATTGTAATATTTTCTCCGTTGTTTTATAGATATCTTATGCTGGATAATCTGAGACATCTCCACTTGTAAAGGAAAAACAACACTTTTTTTTACAAATATCTGGAATGATCATATGTAAAATATTATAGGTATGAGAGTTGTAAAATATTGGGTGTAGTCTGTCTTTAAAAGAATTATTACTGAAGCATCCTGCTCTGTGCTGACTGCTTGCATCTGCTGTTTCACTGATCTAGTCATATCTTTTGTCTACTGACACTATTTAATGGCAGGGTTAATTTAGAGAAAGTCTCATTTCTCAGCATTTGATTGCCAGATGAATTCAAGTCTGTTTGCAAATCTTCTATTAAAAGCAATGTTTTTAATACGTGGCCAATCGTGGTTTTGTTTATCTGTTTGTTTTCTAATCAGGTATTCAAAAGGGATGATCATATGTGAATTTAATAAAATATTTGCTCTCCTGTGCCTCTATAAACCACTAACAGGTATCATTACATTGCAAGTCTTTACATTTATAAACATATTTCCTCTGCCACTTCTTATGAACTGGAAAATGAGGCATTTTTCTCAAAGAAACACCAGAAGGAATTTTATACTTTCTATTTTGGTTCATATTTTTATGTTTTTATGAGATTAGATTTTATTTGCTTGGGGATTTGTTCAGTGCTTGAATATAAAATGATTGATTGCTTCATCCAGAGTGGAATTTTTCTATTGGCATTCCATTGTGATTAGCTTTTCTGTTATTGATACAGCTGGCTATTTTAATAGGGAATCTCACTATTAAACCTGTAGGTTAGGAGAGTTAAGGGCACTAGTGTTTTGCGGCTCTGTAATTTGTTGAGGGTTGTTTTGGGTTTTTTTTAGCCTCTCACATGAATTTTATAAATCTTATCTTTCAGGTTTTTTAAAATCTAAATTTCATATTGACATCCCAAATTGGCAAAGTAAATATGGTGAAACTAGAGCTGAGAAATTAATTTATAATAATATATAATAGTATTGAATAATTTGTTTGATGAATTTAGGCTCTTTTTCTGCACAAAGAACTTCCACGAACAGATTGTGATTTCCATGAAAGTTTCTTAAAGGCAAAATTCACCTTTATTCACAGGTCTTGTGCTGGGCCCCTGCATAAGGGTGAATGTCACTGTAGAATGTCACAGTCTGTTTGTTTGTTTGTTTGTTTGTTTGAAGGACCGTGTGCTCTGGCTGGCAGTTGGAGGCAGGTTTGAAAGCTCGAAGCCTCTGGTAATTGGCTGAGCCTTAATCAGTGGGTGGGGCATTCACTCAGGCTAGGGCTTTATAAAGCCGCGCACAAGTGACCAGGGAGCTTTGCGACCAGGGGCTGCTAACAGGGAGTTTCGCAAGGGAGATTGGGAAGGGAGTGGGAGTCCCCCGCCAGCCCTAACCCCTTCCCCGTGGTCCCCCTAAAACCTATAAACCGAACCACATTCCAAAACTCCTTTCTGTAAACCACCCTTCCATTAACTAGGAGACAATGCAGGCAGAAGCCCAGCAGCAGAGTGGGGGCTATCCGGTTTATTGCACTGAGTGTAGCATGTATGATTACCTGCCCTGTGGGCGGGTGGCGTATGTGTGCAGTTGGTGCAAGGAGCTCCTGGCCCTCAGAGACCATGTACGGACTTTGGAGGCCAGGGTGTCGGAACTGGAGGAGCTAAGAGAGGCATGTTGATGAGACTTTCTGGGACACTGTAGAATTGTCCCACCTCCGCTCAGACAGCCCCTGTGCTGTTGAGGAGGAAGAACGGCCCAGGGAAGTAGACCAGTCAATGGGAGCAGAGGGAAACCTTCCAGTAGTTGGGACCCTCCTTCCAGATGGTGCTGGGGTTGCCTCTCGCACTGAGGTTGCCTCTCCGGGGGAGGGAACTCCAGTTTCTAGGAAAAGGCAGGTGTTAGTAATGGGAGATTCGATTATTAGAAACGTAGATAGCTGGGTCTGTGATGACCGGGAGAACCGTATGGTGACTTGCCTGCCTGGTGCGAAGGTTGCGGATCTCTCGAGGCATCTAGACAGACTTATGTGTAGTGCTGGGGAGGAGCCGGTGGTCGTGGTACATGTAGGTACCAATGACATAGGGAAGGGTAGGAGAGATGTCCTGGAAGCCAAATTTAGGCTGCTAGGGAAGAGACTGAAATCCAGGACCTCTATGATGGCATTCTCAGAAATGCTCCCAGTTCCACGCGCAGGGCCAGGTAGGCAGGCGGAGCTTCAGAGTCTCAATGCGTGGATGAGACGATGGTGTAGAGAGGAGGGGTTCACGTTCATTAGGAACTGGGGAAACTTCTGGGATGGGAGGAGCCTATACAGGAGAGATGGGCTCCACCTAAACCAAAGTGGAACCAGACTGCTGGCACTAAACATTAAAAAGGTTGTAGAGCAGTTTTTAAACTAGGAGATGGGGGAAAGCTGACTGCTGCAGAGGAGCGTGTGGATCGGACACAGACTTTTCTTACGGGAGAGTCTGATGATAGAGAATCTCCAGGTTATAGTCAGGAGCAGAGGACTGAAGAGTATAATGTAAGGGCCAGATCAGATGATAAACAGTCACATAAAAAAGAATCTGGCACATCAGAAAAAGGCAGGCTAATAAACAGGGACAAGTTTTTAAAGTGCTTGTACACAAATGCCAGAAGTCTAAATAATAAGATGGGTGAACTGAGTGCCTTGTGATAAAGGAGGATATTGATATAATAGGCATCACAGAAACCTGGTGGACTGAGAGCAATCAATGGGACACAATCATTCCGGGGTACAAAATATATCGGAAGGACAGAACAGGTTGTGCAGGGGGAGGAGTGGCACTATATGTGAAAGAAAGTGTAGATTCAAATGAAGTAAAAATCTTAAGCGAATCCACATGTTCCATAGAATCTCTATGGATAGAAATTTCATGCTCTAGTAAAAATATAACATTAGGGATCTATTATCGACCACCTGACCAGGACAGTAATAGTGATGATGAAATGCTAAGGGAAATTAGAGAGGCTATCAAAATTAAGAACCCAATAATAGTGGGGGATTTAAATTATCCCCATATTGACTGGGAACATTTCACTTCAGGATGAAATGCAGAGATAAAATTTCTCGATACTTTAAATGACTGCTTCATGGAGCAGCTGGTACGGGAACCCACAAGGGGAGAGGCAACTCTAGATTTAATCCTGAGTGGAGCGCAGGAGCTGGTCCAAGAGGTAACTATAGCAGGACCGCTTGGAAATAGTGACCATAATACAATAGCATTCAACATCCCTGTGGTGGGAAGAACACCTCAACTGCCCAACACTGTGGCATTTAATTTCAAAAGGGGGAACTATACAAAAATGAGGGGGTTAGTTAGACAAAAGTTAAAAGGTACAGTGACTAAAGTGAAATCCCTGCAAGTTGCATGGGCCCTTTTTAAAGACACCATAACAGAGGCCCAACTTCAATGTATAACCCAAATTAAGAAAAACAGTAAAAGAACTAAAAAAGAGCCACTGTGGCTTAACAACCATGTAAAAGAAGCAGTGAGAGATAAAAAGACTTCCTTTAAAAAGTGGAAGTCAAATCCTAGTGAGGCAAATAGAAAGGAGCACAAACACTGCCAACTTAAGTGCAAAGTGTAATAAGAAAAGCCAAAGAGGAGTTTGAAGAACGGCTAGCCAAAAACTCCAAAGGTAATAACAAAATGTTTTTTAAGTACATCAGAAGCAGGAAGCCTGCTAAACAACCAGTGGGGCCCCTTGACGACCAAAATACAAAAGGAGCGCTTAAAGACGATAAAGTCATTGCGGAGAAACTAAATGGATTCTTTGCTTCAGTCTTCACGGCTGAGGATGTTAGGGAGATTCCCAAACCTGAGCTGGCTTTTGTAGGTGACAAATCTGAGGAACTGTCACAGATTGAAGTGTCACTAGAGGAGGTTTTGGAATTAATTGATAAACTCAACATTAATAAGTCACCGGGACCAGATGGCATTCACCCAAGAGTTCTGAAAGAACTCAAATGTGAAGTTGCGGAACTATTAACTAAGGTTTGTAACCTGTCCTTTAAATCGACTATGGTACCCAATGACTGGAAGTTAGCTAATGTAACGCCAATATTTAAAAAGGGCTCTAGGGGTGATCCCGGCAATTACAGACCGGTAAGTCTAACGTCGGTACCGGGCAAATTAGTTGAAACAATAGTAAAGAATAAAATTGTCAGACACATAGAAAAACATAAACTGTTGAGCAATAGTCAACATGGTTCCTGTAAAGGGAAATCGTGTCTTACTAATCTATTAGAGTTCTTTGAAGGGGTCAACAAACATGTGGACAAGGGGGATCCGGTGGACATAGTGTACTTAGATTTCCAGAAAGCCTTTGACAAGGTTCCTCACCAAAGGCTCTTATGTAAATTAAGCTGTCATGGGATAAAAGGGAAGGTCCTTTCATGGATTGAGAACTGGTTAAAGGACACGGAACAAAGGCTAGGAATTAATGGCAAATTCTCAGAATGGAGAGGGGTAACTAGTGGTGTTCCCCAAGGGTCAGTCCTAGGACCAATCCTATTCAATTTATTCATAAATGATCTGGAGAAAGGGGTAAACAGTGAGGTGGCAAAGTCTGCAGATGATACTAAACTACTCAAGATAGTTAAGACCAAGCAGATTGTGAAGAACTTCAAAAAGATCTCACAAAACTAAGTGACTGGGCAACAAAATGGCAAATGAAATTTAATGTGGATAAATGTAAAGTAATGCACATTGGAAAAAATAACCCCAACTATACATACAACACGATGGGGGCTAATTTAGCTACAATGAGTCAGGAAAAAGATCTTGGAGTCATCGTGGATAGTTCTCTGAAGATGTCCACGCAGTGTGCAGAGGTGGTCAAAAAAGCAAACAGGATGTTAGGAATCATTAAAAAGGGGATAGAAAATAAGACTGAGAATATATTATTGCCCTTATATAAATCCATGGTACGCCCACATCTCGAATACTGTGTACAGATGTGGTCTCCTCACCTCAAAAAAGATATTCTAGCACTAGAAAAGGTTCAGAAAAGGGCAACTAAAATGATTAGGGGTTTAGAGAGGGTCCCATACGAGGAAAGATTAAAGAGGCTAGGACTCTTCAGCTTGGAAAAGAGAAGACTAAGGGTGGATATGAAAGAGGTATATAAAATCATGAGTGATGTTGAGAAAGTGGATAAGGAAAAGTTATTTACTTATTCCCATAATACAAGAACTAGGGGTCACCAAATGAAATTAATAGGCAGCAGGTTTAAAACAAATAAAAGGAAGTTCTTCTTCACGCAGCACACAGTCAACTTGTGGAACTCCTTACCTGAGGAGGTTGTGAAGGCTAGGACTATAACAATGTTTAAAAGGGGACTGGATAAATTCATGGTGGCTAAGTCCATAAATGGCTATTAGCTAGGATGGGTAAGAATGGTGTCCCTAGCCTCTGTTCGTCAGAGGATGGAGATGGATGGCAGGAGAGAGATCACTTGATCATTGCCTGTTAGGTTCACTCCCTCTGGGGCACCTGGCATTGGCCACTGTCGGTAGACAGATACTGGGCTAGATGGACCTTTGGTCTGACCCGCCATTCTTATGTTCTTATGTTCTTAGTTGAATTTATTAAATGATTTTTTGGAGGGTATTTTTTTTAAATGCATGTATTGATAATGACCAATTGGTTAGTGTTTGATACTTTATATACAGGAGTGGGTGGGTGAGATTCTGTGGCCTGCATTAGATGAGGTCAGACTAGATGATCATAATGGTCCCTTCTGACCTTAAAATCTATGAGTCTATTAATTACTCCTGTTCTGGTTGGTTAGTTGTGAATGGTAACCTAGGTCACATGCATTTTTTTTTCAATTCTCTGGCTGGGTGAGCACAAGTATTCTCAATACAAATATGTACATGAAATTGAAATTTGGTTGTTACAAACACTAGTATATGAGACTGAAATTCACTTTTCACAAAAAATCACGTCAACAAAGTGTGTACCCTGAGTTGTTCCTGGAAAGCAATATATAAAGCATGCAATCAAATGTCATTTAAAATTGAGTGAATATGGAACACTTTTTATAGAGTAAACCCAACTCTAAGACTCATTTATTAAACTCAAAGCAAGGGGAAGATTTTGCTGTCTGCAACGTCAATGTTAATATTGTGATATAATGGAGAAATACTGAGTTTAAACACATTTTCGAAATGTTTAGAAACGTAGTAGTTGATTATTATCCTTTCATATTCAAATCAATGGGAGTTTTGCCATTGACTTCAATAGGAGCCAGATAAGACCCTTCCTAAAAGAAAATGTAATAATGGCTTCTAAAGTAGAGAGAACTTTTGTTCCAACCTTCTTTCCTGCTTTATATAGTATGGATAATGTTTCCAAAATTTAGGGTTGCAAACACATTGACCCACTTGCATAACTGCCAAACAGAAATCCAGACACTGCACTTGGGACCGTACAAAGACTGCTCCCTCCATACTCCCCAGATATCTACATTGCCACAGAGAGAATGTGGAGGTGCTGGGAGGCACCATGGTTCTATCCAGCCTCTGCACTGTGCCACAGAGGCAGCATAGTAAATTTCACCCCATAAAGAAGCATAGCAGAATGTAGTTGTCCTCCTGCACACAAAAAGACATTCTTGCTGCCTGAGGCAGACTACCTCCAGATGCTACCTCTGGGACAACATGCCTCTACATCAGCAGCAATGCAGAGGTTTACCTGAATGGCACAATCAAGCTCTTGATTTTTCATACATCTTTACACAGAATCCCATTTTCTGCACAGTGGTACAATTTCTCTTTAAGAAACTAATGCTGGATTATTTCTGACATTTCTTACAGAGGTGATCTGAACATGCATGGGAGAAAATATTGCTCAGAAAGATTAATTTCAAGAGAGATAATTTGTTAGCGTTTCTCATTGTTGAACTTGTCCATCAATTTCAGTCAGAAAACTGCTGTGCATATCAAATAGTTTTCTACTGCTGGATAAAGCTCAGCTTGACTCCGGGTCACCCACCATGGAAAAAACCCAACAATAAAGCAATCATTTCTGGAAACCTTACAACCAGACAACCTCACAGGAACTGTAATAACAATGCACCTCTAGTTTAAAAATAGAAATGCTAACTCTATCCACGTGTCACTTTGTGTCTAGCTGCACTACCTCTTGAGAAATTTAGGATTATTTTGTATATCTACTTTATTGCTCTCATGCTTATAAAATTAGTCAAGTGCTGTCGCCCACCTGTTTTAGAAATCTTTGTTTACACCCAATTTTTTCCCCCTCGCCCCAAAGAATTGTCAACACAACACTCTGTATTGACATATCAATATTTGGCCCAAACGTGTCTGTACAGCAGCACTGAGAGAGACCTAGCTGAGTTGAGAACAGCTGAAATACAAAATGCTGGAGTTCCACTTTATCTCTCTGGAATAACTATCTCCTTTTCTGCAGTAGGGTATAGCTCAACATCCAACTGAAGGGAAGCCCCTCTTGCTCAGTAAAGCAAGGATAATCCCCGTAAGTCTGAAATACACAGTTAATGACATTCACTTTATTCTTTTCTTTCAAGGACTGTGAGCCGGGTCTATTTCTGAAGGGAGAGATCTTTCTCTTGGTGATCTGTAACCTGAACCAACATGTTTTCCAGGGAGAATTTCTAGATCAGATTACACAGGAAGTTAGTCTATAGGCCTTGAATAGACTGTGATATGCTGGGCCTAAATTTTTATGACCAGGCCTACTAATTTCTGTGGCAAACTGGAAATTCTATGGTAGTTTCAGATACGTTTTTAACAAGTGGAGGTTTTAGTGAATTAAATATGAAAAATGAATAATGGAGTTAGAACAGTATTTCTTGTGTTATTTACATTGATTTGAACTGCAATTTGTTTTATACTGGCACTAAAAGATTTGCTTTTCAATATGTTGCAAACCTTTTGCACTGACAATACTTTGTAGAAATTGACATGGAGGAAGCTGGAGGTTTATCTTGAGGTTCAGACAGCTGGGGTGTTTGGAACCTCAGAAAGTGGTCTGGGATTTTGGCACCAAGCAGCTGGTAGAGGCTCTTGCTAGGTTGCATCTCCTCTGCACCACTGAGAGTAGTGGCAGAGGTAACTTAAAATTTTGGTGAGGGGGCTTGAACTATTTCCCCATCATAGCAGCCCCTGACAGCAATCTCTCACTTTTTACCACTGCCTACCTTTTTGTTACAGTCTGATTATTATTTGTATTCCAGTAGCACCTAGGGACCACAGCTGAGATTGGGATCCCATCGTGGTGGGCAATATACAAACAGTGAATATGTAGACAAGAATAAATAAAAAGAGGAGGGAGGAAAAGAGATATAACAGTGCTCTACAGCCAAAATGCTTCTGAAATAAATGTAGTCAAACTTTACTAATTCTGGGTCACTGAGAATGAAAATGATGCTTAAAATTGTTGATTGGCTCTAGTTTTCAAGTTATGCTATTGGGTCAGTATATACGACCCTGGACTTGGGAATGGCGGAGGATAAGTGAGTTATAAAGGGAAGGGATCTCAATTTAAACCAGAAATGACTAAAATACATCTTTGACTGGATCTATGAATAAATCTATGACTGGGTTTGGACAGTACTTGCTTTTTAGGCAAAACAATGAATGATGCAATCTGAAGCTGGTATTGCGTCATACATGATATGAATTGCATCACGTTATTCCTAGAAGTCATGGATGATGCAATCATAACGAAGCTTACATCACTCTGCTGAACAAATTGCCCTATATCAGCTCTAGAAATCATACAGTGTCGTGCTCTCTTATTTGTCAGTGTTTGATTTTGCAAAGGGACACATTTCTGTTTAGCCAAAGTGAGCAGAGATGCCTCGTACTTGTGTGAACTGTGCAGATAACTTCTGCTATGTTTGTGGTGAAGTGACTTTTGCATCACAAAAGTGCAGTATAACCACGATGGTTAAGAAAGCCTATCACCTTTATTTTGGCGGCAAAATTGGAGATCAGGACAAGAGGGCCCCACACATATGCTGCAACACTTGTGCAACAAATCTTCGCCAGTGGTTGAACAGGAAAAGGAAATCTATGCCTTTTGCAGTGCCAATGATTTGGAGAGAGCCAACAGATCATACCAGCAATTGTTACTTCTGCATGGTGCCTCCAGATTGGAAAGGTGTGTCAAAGAAGAAAAAGTGGACTGTGCATTATCCAAACATTCCATCAGCTATACGCCCAGTACCCCACGGAGAAGGACTGCCGGTTCCTGATGCACCAGAATCATTCTCACTTGAGTCAGACGAGGAAGAGGATGAAACTTCTGGTCCTGAACCATCAATGTCACAGGACCCACATTTTCTCCCATCCTCCTCCTCTGAACCACACCTCATAATACAAGGTGAACTGAATGACCTTGTCAGGGATTTGGAACTACCCAAGAGTAAGGCAGAGCTGTTGGGCTCCAGACTACAGCAGTGGAATCTCCTGGCAGGTGATGTAAGGGTTTCCATGTTCCGTGACCGTCAAAAGGATCTTGTCCCATTCTTCTTCATGGAAGGTGATCTTGTAGCCTGCAACAACGTTGATGGTGTGATGGCAGCCCTCAACATCGTTCACGATCCAGATGAGTGGAGACTGTTCATTGATTCATCGAAGACGAGTCTTAAAGCTGTTTTACTGCATAATGGCAATGTTTTGCCATCAATTCCAGTTGGTCATGCAGTCCATATGAAGGAAACCTATGACAACATGAAACAACTTTTGAGGTGCATAAACTATGACCAACATCAGTGGCAGCTTTGTGGCGATTTGAAGGTTGTTGCTCTCTTGCTTGGTCTGCAGACTGGATACACGAAGTACTGCTGTTTTCTCTGCGAATGGGATAGTCGTGCAAGAGATTCCCACTACATCAAGAAAGATTGGCCACTCTGACAGTCATTGGAGCCTGGGAGGAAAAGTGTTCAGCATCCACCACTTGTTGAATCAAGGAACATTTTGTTACCACCCTTACACATCAAGCTGGGTCTGACGAAGAACTTTGTCAAGGCCATTGACAAAACACAAGCAGCTTTCAAGTACCTCCGTGGAAAATTTCCAAGGTTAAGTGAAGCTAAGATAAAGGAAGGTGTCTTTGTTGGTCCTCAGATTCGTGAACTTCTTCGAGATGATGCATTTGACCATGCACTGCGTGGCAAGGAAAAGACGGCATGGAAAGCCTTCCAGTTAGTGGCAATAAATTGTCTCGGAAACAACAAGGCAGACAACTACAGGTTGTTGGTGGAAAACCTCCTCAAGGCATACAAAAGCCTTGGTTGCAACATGTCACTAAAGATACATTTTTTGCACTCTCATCTAGATTTTTTTCCACCGAACTGTGGAGCAGTGAACGACGAGCACAGCGAGCGATTTCACCAGGACATTGCAACAATGGAGAAATGCTATCAGGGCAAATGGAGCCCATCAATGCTTGCAGACTATTGCTGGACAGTGACAAGAGATGCTCCATTTAATGAATACAAAAGACAAGCCAAGAAGCGCCGAGTAGACACTGAATAGGACTAAACTATGTACATAATAGTTTTTTGCCTTTTGTTTCATAATAAATTTTATTTATATAACCCTTTTGCTGATTTTTAAAGTGTTACATAAACAGGACAGGTGAAATATTATCATGTAAAGCAACCATAAACACATGAAAAGACCTAGGTTTACAATTTATGATTAAAACTCTACTATCTACACAATATACATAGACATAAAATGTAAAAACTTAAATATCTTAGAAACAGTAGCCAATCAGTTGTTTTAATTGTCACATTTGAATTTAGCACATCAAAATACATAATAAATATCACATTTTATCTCTGAAGCAGATGAATTCTAAAAAATTGTAGACCAGTGTAGTCTGAGATGTGTATTTCTTTTATCAGAGGTTTAGCACATCCTTTAGCTGTTTGGAAGAACAAATGTGTCCATCTGGCTTATTAAGCAGTGAAAGAAAACTTGGATCACAAAATACCATTTAATAATAACAAAGAGAGCAAATACTTTGAGATTCCATCTCTTTTTAGTTTCTCTGCCAGCGGTAGCTCTGTACAAAGCAACGTGATCTTCAGATGAAGAGGGCTAGATGTTTGGTGTTTTTCTGTATTATCTTCTTCAGTGGGCTAAAAGGAAGGCATCAGTCATCAAGAGCGATATGAAGTGTAACTTCCCTTTCAGCACTAAACATACTACCTCTCAAGAGCACTCAGCCTTAGTTATCCTATGTGTGGGGAAAAAAAGAAATAAACCCTAAGGAATAAGTCATTCATATTTTTCTTGTACCATTAATTATCTCCTACTACTAAAGTTCTGTCTCAATAATAATAATGATGCAAAACTTACCGTATCTTAAGTGACCAGTCAAGGGATGGGCAAAAATGGGCCATTCTTTGGAGGTGGGATTTAAAATAAAGATGGAGTAAAATTGTAATTGGAGTATTTAGGTACAAATTTACGGACAAATTTAAGGCAGGATGTTGGCTAGTCAGGTTGTCTCAGATAGTTGATTGGACAGTGGTTTCTTCTATAGATGTCAATGTGGTAATAATAAAATCTTTGTACTTTACATGGTGCCTTCTCTCTGATCTCAGTTTGCTCTACAAACAGAATTAATGTCATCTCACAACACACAGGGAGGTAAACAGGCATTATCTCTATTTTACATATGAAGAAACAGAATAACTTCTGATACCACTTACAGCTAGAGCTGGTTGAAACTTTTAGTGCAGAAAGTTTTCCTGTCATTAAACCCCCTCTTTCACTGAAATTGAATTTTCTGGGTGGGAAAATGCCAATTCCAAGAAAAATGCAATTATGATCTTCATTTCAATTAAAAATAATTTTACTTTAATTTTTCAGTTTAAAAGAATGAAATGAAATGACATAAATTGAAATTACAATTTAAAACAAAATCTTTCAGTTGAAAAATTTCAAATGAAGATTTTGTTTGAAATTTCTTTCAGTAAAATCTTGGGTTTTCTGACCAGCTCTGTTTATAACAGGATAAAAATATTGGTAAATAATTTCTATTTCAGTGTGCAAGTAAGTTGTTTTCCACAGTTCTACTACCATAGTACACACTCATATTGGATATGGTCCTCTTGAGGTTTGCCTTTAAGTTTTTGTTGACTTAAGCCAAAAGAAACACAAATCTCATCCTAAGATTTCTCCTGAGCTTGGTTACTCTGAGATTTTCTCCCTACCAGAGTTATTTGTCCCTTACCGTAGTTTTCTCAATCTCAGAAAAACATTCCAACAACCCATTTTTCACTTTTTGGCCTGGAATTAATAGCACTTCCAGTGAGTCAATATCAGGAGACATAATTCTGCATTTCTTCACAGCGTTTTAGCATCTGATACATGGGTGGTTTGCTCAAACCTTAGGGGGAAAAAGAAGAATAGCAGCTTCACTCTTTTTATGCTGACAAAGGGCCCATTCAAAACTGTTATGACAGTTTTATGCCTGTGTAACTCTCGATTCCAATGGAGTAACACTAGTATAAAATTGGGTTAATGAAGAATCAGTACTATACAGTTTTAAAAGAGGTTGCCAAATTAATTTTCATACATATTTCTCAGTTTATTGATGTACAGGGGCATTTCTTTTCTAGGTCCTGGTCTGAGGGAAATGGTTAATATCTTCCATTATATGAACAGCACAGGGGTTAAAAAAACAGACTTGTTACAGATTTTAAAAATTACATTTATATCTCCTTCTAAACCCCTCCCTTGGTTTACAGACACAGCATTCTCCCTGGAGCATGAAAAATCCACATTTCCAAGTGCTGCATTTTGCATTTAAATTTCAGACTTAGCTTATATCAATGAAAAACACACACACAAACACACAACATCAAACAATACCCTTGTGATTATTGAGGTGTAGATAAGTTATGTTCAAAAGATTTTCTCCAGACTCAATTATTTTTTGTTGGTATAATGTAGCTGGCAGGCAGAGTCTTGGTTATATGAGTGAAATTTAATGGAAGTTACATGCACATTACTGGCAGATGTTTGGTATAAGTTCTACCAACCCAAACACTGCAGGTTCAAAAGTATCTGAAAATCCATCCATTTTGGAGGACTGGAATATACCAGGGGACTTTTAGCTAGGGCAAATGTTGTCAACTCCTTAAATGCAGAAATATAGCTCAATATCAGAATGTCCACAGTGCAGATGTGGCAGTATCATATGATTTATTTGTCATGTCTAGAATATGAGGCAATATTAAATCTAAATAAAATCTTGTTTCACTTTATGCAAAAGGAGAGGCTGCTTTTTGTTTTCAATAACTGTTGTTCTTTGAGACTAACTGCTGAGCATTCAAACGTGTGGGATATGGTACCCCTGGCACTGAGCTGTGGGAGTGTCTTAAAAAGCCATATCCATTGCAGGGCACATGAAAGATTTCACAGGAGAGCGACGTCATTGTCCTACTCTGTGTACAGAAGTTCACAACCTCTGTTCCTTTGCTACTGTTGCAGGGTCCTGCCATTATATAGAACATGGAGGTAGAGAGGAAGATGGGCAGGTAGCATGAATACATTAAGGTGACTCTAAAACAAGAAGCAACAAAGAGTCCTGTGGCACCTTATAGACTAACAGACGTATTGGAGCATAAGCTTTCGTGGGTGAATACCCACTTCGTCAGACGCATCTATTAGTCTATAAGGTCTATAAGACATGTGTCTGACGAAGTGGGTATCCACCCACGAAAGCTCATGCTCCAATACGTCTGTTAGTCTATAAGGTGCCACAGGACTCTTTGTTGCTTTTTACAGACCCAGACTAATGGCTACCCCTCTGATCTAGAACAAGAGTTACTGGTAAGTATCCCTTGCATCTGAAGAAGTGGGTATTCACCCACGAAAGCTCATGCTGCAAAAAAGACGGTTACTCACCGTAGTAACTGTTGTTCTTCGAGATGTGTTGCTCCTATCCATTCCAGTCAGGTGTGCGCGCCGCGCGTGCACGGCATCTCGGAACTTTTTTACCCTAGCAACTCCGGCGGGCTGGCTGGGCGCCCCCTGGAGTGGCGCCGCTATGGCGCTGAATATATACCCCAGCCGGCCCGTCCGCTCCTCAGTTCCTTCTTGCTGGCTACTCCGACAGTGGGGAAGGAGGGTGGGTCTGGAATGGATAGGAGCAACACATCTTGAAGAACAACAGTTACTACGGTGAGTAACCGTCTTTTCTTCTTCGAGTGATTGCTCCTATGCATTCCAGTCAGGTGATTCCCAAGCCTTACCTAGGCGGTGGGGTCGGAGTGAGACATGGCGGAGTGTAATACCGCGGAGCCGAAGGCTGCGTTGTCTCGAGACTGTTGCACCAACGCGTAGTGGGAGGCGAAGGTGTGGACCGAAGACCAGGTGGCCGCTCGACAGATGTCCTGGATCGGAACGTGTGCCAGGAAGGCAGCTGACGAGGCGTGCGCCCTCGTCGAGTGGGCGGTGAGGCGGCATGGCGGTACGCGAGCAAGCTCGTAGCAGGTCCGGATACACGCAGTGACCCAGGAGGAAATCCGCTGGGAGGATATCGGCTCGCCCTTCATGCGGTCAGCAACTGCTACGAACAGCTGGGGTGAACGCCGGAAGGGCTTAGTCCGCTCGATGTAGAAAGCGAGCGCCCTGCAGACGTCGAGGGTATGCAGCTGTTGCTCCTGAGGCGAGGTATGCGGCTTCGGGAAGAACATCGGGAGGAAGATCTCCTGGTTGAGATGGAAAGCTGACACTACCTTCGGGAGGAAGGCCGGATGAGGGCGAAGCTGCACCTTGTCCCCATGGAAGACGGTGTATGGCGGGCTAACCGTCAGAGCGCGGAGCTCAGAAACTCGTCTCGCTGATGTAATGGCGACAAGGAAGGCCGTCTTCCAGGAGAGGTAGAGCAGGGATCACGTGGCTAAGGGCTCGAACGGAGGACCCATCAGCTTGGCCAGCACGAGGTTCAAATCCCATGTCGGGGTAGGACGCCGCACCGGCGGGCACAAGCGGTCCAGGCCTTTGAGGAAGCGGGAAACCATCTGGTTCGAGAAGATGGACCGACCTTCCACGGATGGACGAAAGGCGGACACTGCCGCCAGGTGAACTCTCAAGGAGGAGACCGCAAGACCTTGCTCCTTAAGGTACCAGAGGTAGTCCAGGATGGTAGGGACCGGGACTACGAATGGATTGAGACCTCGTTGATCACACCAGAGTGCGAATCTCTTCCATTTCGCTAGGTAAGTGGAGCGAGTGGAAGGCTTCCTGCTCTCAAGCAGGACCTGCTGAACTGCTGCAGAACAGCCCCTCTCCGCGTGGGTCAACCACTCAGGTACCAAGCTGTGAGATGGAGGGACTGCAGGTTCGGATGGCGGAGTCTGCCGAAGTCCTGGGTGATGAGGTCCGGCCACAACGGAAGGGGGATGGGTTCCCGAACGGAGAGCTCGAGCAGCAGGGTGTACCAGTGCTGCCTCGGCCAGGCCGGCGCTACGAGTATGACGTGGGCTCTGTCCCTCCGAAGCTTCAGGAGCACTCGGTGCACGAGCGGGAACGGAGGGAAGGCGTAGAGGAGGCGATCCGTCCAGGGGTAAAGGAAGGCGTCCGACAGGGAGCCTGGCGAGCGACCCTGGTATGAGCAAAACAGGTGGCACTTCCTGTTCTCCCTGGAGACGAATAGATCTACTTGGGGAAATCCCCACCTCCGGAAGATTGTGTGCACGACATCTGGACGGAGGGACCACTCGTGGGAGAGGAACGACCTGCTGAGATGGTCGGCCAATGTGTTCTGCACTCCCGGAAGAAAGGACGCTTCCAGGTGAATGGAGTGGGTCACGCAGAAGTCCCACAGGAGCATCGCCTCCTTGCAGAGGAGGGAGGATCGGGCTCCGCCCTGCTTGTTCATGTAGAACATTGCTGTTGTATTGTCCGTGAACACTGTTACACAGTGGCCTTGCAGGCGGGTGCAGAAGGTGCGACAGGCCACACGGATCGCTCGCAGCTCGTGGACATTGATGTGCAGGGCGAGCTCCTGGGGCGACCACAGACCTTGGGTATGAAGATCGCCCAGGTGAGCTCCCCAACCGAGCGCTGAGGCATCCGTGGTCAGAGTGGCGGATGGGCGAGGAGGATGGAACGGGACTCCCGCACACACGACCTCCGGGTCGAGCCACCAGCGGAGGGACTCGAGGGTCGTCCTGGTGACCGTGACCACCATGTCGATGGGGTCTCGATGAGGCCGGTACACCGACGCGAGCCAAGACTGGAACGGGCGGAGGTGGAACCGCGCGTACGCGGTGACATACGTGCACGAAGCCATGTGGCCCAGGAGGCGGAGGCAGGAGCGCACCGTCGTGGTCGGGAAGGTGACGAGGTCCTGGATGATGGAGACCATCGTCTGGTGTTGAGCGCGAGGGAGACAGGCCCTGGCCACCGTGGAGTCGAGGACCGCTCCGATGAACTCCACTCGCTGTGCCGGAATCAACGTGGACTTCTCGGCGCTGATGAGAAGACCGAGTCGCTGAAAGAGAGACAGGATTTCTGTCATCTGGTCCATCACGAGTTGTCGGGACTGACCTCGAACCAGCCAGTCGTCGAGATACGGGTAGACGTGTATCTGACGACGTCGGAGGGCTGCGGCCACTACCGCCATGCATTTGGTAAATACCCTCGGGGCGGTGGAGAGTCCGAACGGCAACACAGCGAACTGGTAGTGGGTGTTGTTGACCACAAACCGGAGGTAACGACGATGGGGAGGATAGATTGCGACATGGAAGTAGGCGTCCTTCATGTCGAGGGCGGCAAACCAATCTCCCGGATCCAGAGAGGGAATGATGGTCCCCAAGGTGACCATGCGAAACTTGGGCTTGAGCAGGTACTTGTTCAGCTCGCGAAGGTCCAGGATAGGACGTAGCCCCCCTTTCGCTTTGGGGATGAGAAAATAACGGGAATAGAATCCCCTGCCCCGCCTGTCTTGAGGCACTGCTTCTATGGCACCCACGCTCAACAGAGTCTGAACCTCTTGTAAGAGGACTTGCCCGTGAGAGGGGTCCCTGAAGAGGGACAGGGAGGGTGGGTGGGAAGGTGGGGGCGAAACAAATTGCAGGCGGTATCCCGACTGGACCGTTTGAAGCACCCAGTTGTCTGATGTTACTTGGGACCACGCCGAAAAGAAATGGGAAAGGCGGTTGTAAAATAACGGGGAAGGATCCGGTAGGGAGAGTGATGGGCCGTCCTCGAGCGTCCCATCAAAAGGCCTGCTTGGCCCCCTGAGGGGCCTTGGACGAGGCCTGGCCCTGGTTACGGCGGTTGCCTGAAGGACGACGGGGATTTTGGGCCGGTCGCCGGCTATTGTATGGCCGATATCGCTGCTGATAGAAGGGCCGGGAGGGCTGCTGCCGGAAGGACCTGCGCTGCGTCGCCGGCGTGTGCATCCCGAGAGTGCGGATTGCAATACGGCCGTCCTTCAGGGTCTGGATCCAAGAATCCGTCTTCTCGGAAAAAAGACCCTGTGTGTCAAAAGGCAGGTCCTGCAGTGTGTATTGGACCTCCGGCGGCAGGGTGGAGGATTGCAGCCAGGCGATGCGCCGCATCGTCACGCCGGAGGCCAAGGTCCGAGCTCCGGAGTCCGCAGCGTCGAGGGCGGCCGTGATGGAGGACCTAGATGATCTCCTTCCCTCGTCCAAGATCGCCGCAAACTCTTGTCGGGAGGCTGTTGGCAGGAGCTCCGTAAATTTCGCCAGGGACGCCATAATGTCGAAGACGTACCTGGCGAGGAGGACCATCTGATTGGCGATCCGCATCTGCAGACCGCCAGCGGAATAGACCTTACGGCCTAGTAGGTCCATACGCCGCGCGTCCTTCGATTTGGGCGCAGGGGCAGGCTGGCCGTGCCTCTCCCTATCATTGACCGATTGGACGACCAACGAGTCCGGGGTCGGGTGAGCATATAGATACTCATAGCCCGTGGGAGGGACAGAGTATTTGCGTTCAACCCCATGGGCCGTAGGAGGGACGGACGCAGGCGTCTGCCATAGTGTGGTGGCATTCTTTTGAATTGTGTGCACGAATGGCAGTGCGACGCGCACTGGAACCTCTGCCCCAACGACATTCGTGATGGGGTCCTCGTCCTCCTGGACCTCCGCTATCGGTAGAGCCATAGCCGCCGCCACGCGGCGAAGTAGGTCCTGGTGCGCCTTCAAGTCTATGGGCGGAGGCTCCTGGGTCGACGCTCCGGCCACCGCTTCGTCAGGTGAGGACGAGGAGGATAAGCCCTGGATGACCGCCTCCGAAGATGGATTCGCTGCCTGCTCGTCAGGAGGGTCGGGCTGTGCGTGCCCCTGGGGTTCAGGCGGTATGGAACCCGCGCCTGGTGGCGAAGGGGCCGGTCGGCTGAGTGTCGCCTCCGGTACCCTGCGTTCGGACGCGAGGGCTCTCGGGGGGAAGGGCACCCCCTGAGCCTCATACTGGGCCCAGGGAACCCAGAAGCCCCACGGCTGTGCACCTTGAGGATGGCCCTGTGGGGTGGGCAGCAGGTGTCCGTAGCCCTCCGTCCCGGAAGCGACAGACGCGGGGCGGGATGGCCATGGAGGTGCCGAAGCGCTGGCGGAGTGCGCCGCCGAATAAGGCAGTCCGTGCCCGGATGTCAGCGAAGAGCGATGCTGTTCCGCTCGGTACCAGGATGGCGACTGGGAGCGACGTCCGTCACGGTGCCGGGAGCTCGACCGGTGCCGGGAGCTCGACCTGGACTGAGACCTGCGGTGCTGGGAGTGCCCGCGCGAGTCGCGGTGCCGGGAACGGTGTCGGGACTGAGACCTCCGCCGGTGCCGACGTGATGGCGACCTGGACCTCGTGCGACGCCGGGAGTACGACTGGTACCGCGATGACGAGCGGTACCGGGACTGCGACTGACGTTTCGACGGCGATCGGTACCGCGATGGCGAGCGGTGCCGAGATCGCGAGCGACGGGACGGAGATCTGCCATGGGGCCGGGAACGTGACCGGGACCGGGTGTGCCGTCCATGTCGCCTGTCCAGAGAGGGCGGCCGGGTCATTCTGGCCGGCTTTCCCGCCGACACGACAGCCCGCACCGGCGGTGCCGGGGGCCGGAGGCTCGGTGCCTCTATGAGCTGAATCAGCTCACGCGCCTCAGAGAATGTCTCCGGCGTCGAAGGCAGCCGGGGCTCAACCACGGACGGTACCGGGGAGCGTGGCGGCGCTGGACTCGACGGGTCTTGCGGCGCCGGAGTCAAAGGCCCGGTGCACGACTTGTGCACGGCCTCCGCGGGGGCCGCAGGTGGCGCAATCATTTTCGCCGAGTCCTCAGCGCGGGCCTTAGCAAGCGCCTTCGCCAGCTTGTCTCTTTGAAGGCGAAAGCGAGCGGTGCTGGGACTTCGTAGCCGCTTTCTGAGGCTGTGGTGCCGCGGAGCCTGTGCGGCTCGGTGCCGCCGGTGCGCTCTGGACCGAGGAAGCTCGCGGTGCCGGCGCGGATGGTGCCGGGGGCTGGAGCGACGCTTCCATCAGGAGCTGCTTTAAGTGGATATCCCGCTCTTTTCGAGTTCGTGGTTTGAAGGTGGAACAGAGCGAACACTTATCTGTTCTATGTCCTTCGCCCAGGCAACGGAGGCAGGCGTCGTGCGGGTCTCCGACAGGCATAGGCCTCTGGCACGCTGCGCAGGGCTTAAAGCCCGGTGCCTTGGGCATGAGCCCGCACCGGGGGAGGCAAAGGGGGAAACCCCCCCCTTTTACCTTATCTAACACTAACTATCTAACTAACAAACTGTAAAAACTAATCACTAAACTAACTATGTACAAACAAGAAGCGAGAGATAGGGTTGTGGAGGACAGAGAGCACTCCACAGTTCCAACTGGCCGTCACGGGCGGTAAGAAGGAACTGAGGAGCGGACGGGCCGGCTGGGGTATATATTCAGTGCCATAGCGGCGCAACTCCAGGGGGCGCCCAGCCGGCCCGCCGGAGTTGCTAGGGTAAAAAAGTTCCGAGATGCCGTGCACGCGCGGCGCGCACACCTGACTGGAATGCATAGGAGCAATCACTCGAAGAAGAACGTCTGTTAGTCTATAAGGTGCCACAGGATTCTTTGCTGCTGGTAAGTATTGGCTCTTCTTTTTTTTCAAGGCCCTCTGTGTATTGCCACTTTTGGGAGATTAGTAAGCACTGCTCTACCACCAGGGCATTGATTGACGAGTTTTTAGATAAATATGGAATGTAGCACCACTCACCCAAAATGGGCATTGGAGCATAATGCTAAGTCAAAGGAGTAGTGTCTGATGAAGTGTGCACAGAGATTTAAAGTCACATATCTCCACCAGGGGAACCCATTTAAGGCACAGCACTTGTGCCACAGTGGATCTCATAAAATGGGTCTTTAAATCAGGGATACTGATTTGCTAGTTAAGATATAAGAGCGTATAGACATCACTCAATCCAGTGTGAAAGTCTGTTTGGTAATGGGTTTTCCTTGACATCTTTCCTCATATGCTACAAATAATCTATTGGCTTTTCTTAATGGCTTCATCTTTACCAGATTAAAAAAAAAGACCAATCTTTATATCGGGGGGGCGGGAGAACTCTCCCAAACCCCTTCTGCCAGTCATGATGCTGCTCTTGCCCCCAGTTCATAGCACATGAGGGGAGTCTTTGAATCAAACAAACAGACAAAAGAAAAGTCCTCTCTGATCTCTTTCCCTTATAAGAGAAGGGAATCTGAGTGAAAACAAACAAAAAACAACAAAAAAGGGAAAGGTAGCCCATCTCTCAGGCAGTCTTTCAAGAGTCAGCTCTATAAGCTTGGTTTGCCAGGGTCTATTACCCCTTAGTTGGGTCTATCTCCAGCCCCTCTTTTCGGACATACTGCTTTGCAACTACTCTATGCAGCTTTGGGAGCAATGAGGTTTGCAACTGTCTCCGTCTCAGCTGACCTGTCTCTGTCATCAGCAGCTGTGGAGGACGGGGTAGAACAGCTCTCCTCCTATCCACCACCCTTTCTTGTGGCAGGATTTCTCTTTTTAAGCTTCACTTTCCAGGCAGAACAAGCCTTACAGATGCACCTTGTTAGAGCTAAACAGGCCCAGAAGAGCTCATTAGTCTTCTCTCCACCAGAGTGAGGGGCTGTCCCTTCATACTAGGATATGGAGGTATATTTTCCCAGGGAGGGAAATACAACGAGACAGGTGGAAATCTGAGTTCACTATACATGGAAAGCTGGGATGGGGCCGCATGGTGATTTTGTTCTCGTGGACCTCATTATAATCTAGATATAATGGCGAACCGCGGCCAGTGGGAGCCGTGATCGGGCGAACCTGTGGATGCGGCAGGTAAACAAACCGGCCCAGCCTGCCAGGGGCTTTCCCTGCACAAGCGGCAGCCCTAGTGTGAGAACCACTAATCTGGAGGAGCCATCAAAACATTAAGGTCACCCACCTCGCAGATTTAATTGCTATGAGGAAGACTGTTTTGATCTCTAAATGTTTGACAGATGCTTGCACAGAGGCTCATAAGGAGCGCCCATCAGCTTTGTTAGAACAATATTTAGATCTCATCCCCTGAAGGTGGGTCTCCCTGCTGAGAGGAAATGAATTTACCAGGCTTTAAGGAACCTAGAGACTGCAGGGTAAGAGATTTACATGACTTTAATGTGCTGTCAAAGGGAGACTAAGGGTCAGCCTTTAGACTTAAAGTATAGAATGTACTCTGGGACTACAGGAACCCTAGCTTGAGATGGAGTGAGTCCTTTACTAGTGACCCAAACAGTAAACAGTTTCCATTTTTATTTATAGCATTTCAGGATGGAGCCCTTCTTGGGCTGTGAGAAGATGGCTTGGAAACAGGTTATCCTATAAGCTGCAACTTGGAATGCCCATTTTGGGATGCAGAATCCTCCATTTGCTGTTAAGACAAGGGGTCTGGGGACAGAGTCTATGGTTTTTGGGTAGCTGCATGAGATATGGATACCAGTGCTGATGAGACTACATTGGTGCTATTAACACAAGTTTTGCTCTGGCCAATCTGATCTTCCTTAGGACCCTGGGTATAAGGGGAATGGAAAGGAAGGGGTAAGAAGATGTTGGCTCCAGTCTGGCAGAGACACAGCCAAGAGAAAGTTTTTGTCTCTGTGCTCTTGTGCAATCCTCGTCACATGTGGTGTTTTGTTTAGATGCAGTGGTCTATCACCAGGTGAATCCATCTGTGAAGTAGTGCATGGGCCATCACAAGTTTAAAGAACCACTCACTTTGATCCTGAGACCTCCTGTTAAGCAAGTCTGCCTGCATGTTCTCCTCAGCCAAATGAAGAGTTACTGTGGTTCTGGGTGCACCACATCCATCATTTTCTTACCATTACAGATAAGAGTTAGCAATGTACTCTTCCCTGACTGTTGGTGTAGTACAGGGGTCTCAAATATGCGGCCCGCGGGCTATTTCATGCGGCCCACCCAGGGCCGCCCAGAGGATTCCGGGGGCCCGGGGTCTTCGGCGGCGGGGGGCCCCTTCCGTTCCGGGACCCGCCGCCGAAGTGCCCCGAAGACCCGCGGTGGGAGCCCCCCGCCGCCGAAGCGCAGCCCGGTCTTTGGCGGTAATTCGGCGGGGGGGGGGCCCGCCGTGGGCCTTCGGGGCACTTCGGCGGCGGGTCCCGGAACAGAAGGGGCCCCCCGCCGCCGAAGACTGGGCTGCGCTTCGGCTTCGGCGGCGGCGGCGGGTCCCATTCTCCCTCCACCCCGGCCCCAGCCTCTTACCCGAGCGCGTCCCGGCGGGGCCTGAGCTCCGTCCCGCTCAAAGCCGCGTGGTGAGGGGGCGGGGCTGGGAGCTCAGCCCGGAGCTCCCAGCCCCGGCCCCTCACCACGCGGCTCGGATCGGGGCGGGGCTCAGGGGCTCGGCCGGAGACTCGGCGCTTGATGCGCTGAGGCTCCCGGAGAGGGGCGGAGGCGGGAGCCTCCGCTCTTCTCTCTGGGGCCCCTGCGGAGCCCGGGGCCCGGGGCAAATTGCCCCCTTTGCCCCCCCCTCTGGGCGGCCCTGGGCCCACCAAGCGGCCCATGCCTGCTCCCTCGGCCTACCTCCAGGCCAGGGGTGGGCAAACTACAGCTGCAGGATTGCCCCCCTTGAGCCCTGTGCCGCTCCCTGAAGCGGCTGGCATCACATCCCTGCGGCCGGGGTGGGGAGGGAGGGAGAAGCAGAGGGCTCCGTCCGTGTATTGCCCTGGCTTCCAGGCACCACCCTTGTCCCCGCAGCTCCCATTGGCCGGGAACAGGGAACCGCAGCCAATGGGAGCTTCGGGGGAGGTACCTGCTTACCGGCAAGCAGCTTGCAGAGCCCTGCATCCCCTTCCCCCAGGGGCCACAGGGACATGGTTGCAGCTACATCCCAGAGTGGAGCGAGGCTGGGGCTGGGGCCGGGACCAGCAGCCTGACCTGGCCCCGGTGTGCACCGCTGTCACCCCAGAGTCCAAAGCCCTCCTGCACCCCATCCCCCAACCCCCTGCCCTGAGCCCCCTGCTGCACCCCAATCCCGTGCCCTGAGCCCCATGCTGCATCCCACACCCCTTCTGCACCCCAATCCCCTGCCCTGAGCTCCCTACCTGCATCCCACACCCCTGCTGCACCTCAATTCCCTGCCCTGAGCCCCCGCCACACCCCTCATGCATCCTCTGGGGGCAGAGAGGGGGCAGAGTTGGGGTGGGGACTTCAGGAAAGGGGTTGAAATGGGGGCAGGGAAGGGGTGGGAAGAGGCGGGGACTCATGGAAGGGGTGGAGTGGAGGCAGGGCTGGGGGCAGCGAGGGTGTGTGTGTCAGTGATGCAGCCCTCAGGCCAACGAACTAGCCCTCATTAGGCCCTCGTGGTCATTTGAGTTTGAGACCCCTGGTGTAGTACATGGCCATGGTATTGTCTGCAAGTACCTGTACTACATGATGCTGCAGTGATGGGCAAAAGGCCTTGAGTTCATATGGAATCTGGATTCCCAGGTGTTCCACAGACCATACACCAGGAATCTTGGTAATGTGGGCCCCAGCCTAGAGTGGAGGCATTGGTGGTGATTGTGATGGTAGAGAAGAGGGGAACAAAAGCCCCCTTGCCACGAAAGACTTTTTCCCTGTTCTCCAATCATATGAAGCTGTTCGGGCATTCAAGGAGTGATGGTCAGTCTTCTGTAAAGGCTATACACATTCATTGTTTTAGTGACCCACCATCCAGTGCAAGGGTCTTGCGTTCAGACAAGTAAAAGGCATGAGATGAGTCAATGAGGCCATCAGGCCTAGTAGCCTTAGGAAAAACCTCCTATGTACAGCCAGTTCTGCAACTCAACTCTGGGCACTATCTTCCACAAGTGGGGATGCACAGATGCCCTCAAAGAAAAATATCTTGTTCTTTTGACTTATTTGAAGATTTTGGCTCGGTAGAGTCACACATCAGTAACTCCACTTTTTTCCTCTTAAAGAAGTCAGAGAGGATTACCTTGGGCAATTGCTCAACAGCCCTAAGTGGTTCTTCAGGCTCTCTTCTATTAGCCCTGCTGTACAGCATGCATGCTGGACCATAAGGAAAGATAGTGAGGTGTCCTCAGCTGCTTTTCATTGAACTGGTGATTCTGAGCTCTATGGCTTCCTTCTACCACAGCTGAATGAGAAAGTCTGTTCTTTCCTACTGCCTGGCTGAAAGTGGGTACAGTTGAGAGTAGTTTTGCTGAACCTCAGTCCAGTCAAGATGGAGGTGGTGTAAAGTCATCTTCACCCTCACTTTCCTTCCTGCATAGCAAATCTGCAAGGCTCAGTTTAAGATTTTACACAGGCATTACAAGATTTTATATTCCTTGGGTGGAATGGCTGGTGGCTTTCTGTTTTGAGGGATAGTTTATTTATTTCATATTGGTCAATTTGTTATGTCACTAAGTAGTGCTTTATTATGCTACATTCTCTGTGTATTTGAATATGTCACTAAGTAGTGCTTTTGTATGCTACATTCTCTGAGTATTTGCATTAGATCTATCTCGCACATGTAAAATACATTAAATATAAAATATATTTCCCAGTCACTTGGATTTGTAAACTGGTATTTATCAATAACAATTGGATAGCATGGGACCTTAAGATAATTAAATATTGGTGTCTGGAAGGTCATTTCCTCAGTTTTGTCATTTCTGAGACCTAGAATGAGTAAATGTGTATAGATTTTTCAGAAATAACATTTCAATAAAGTGACCTTTACAACAGTATTTTAATGTCAAGGGCATAAGAATCACTGCGAATCTGACATTTACATTTGGAGATTTTAAATTTAGCTAGGAAGGATTATTTATCTAAGGCTTTGGCTACACTTACACTTCAAAGCGCTGCCGCGGCAGCGCTGCCGCGGTAGCGCTTTGAAACGCTAAGTGTAGTCAAAGCACCAGCGCTGGGAGAAAGCTCTCCCAGCGCTGTCCGTACTCCACCTCCCTGTGGGGAATAACGGACAGCGCTGGGAGCCGCGCTCCCAGCGCTGGGGCTTTGACTACACTGGCGCTTTGTAGCGCCGCAATTTGCAGCGCTGCAGAGGGTGTGTTTTCACACCCTGCTGCAGCGCTGCAAATTTGTAAGTGTAGCCAAGCCCTTAAGATTTGGTATTACTACATTTCAATTCTATTCTTTATTAAAATATCTTTCCTTTCAATGATTATTTACATGTACACCGGTCTCTGATTTTTGGTCCTTACACTTTCAAATAGTGGCTTAAAAACATTCATATAAAAACAACTGTGAATGTTTTTTTTCCTAATGATATGTCCTAATCAAACTTTAATTAGATTTTTGCCTTCAGCTATACAAAGAGAGGCAAAAGGTGTGAATTGACTTTGCTACCCCCTGTTCACCTCAATGAACTATTAACTTCTAAGCCCAGCCAATCCTATTTATTTAACCATACAGACATGTTTTAAAATGGTTGAATGCTAGTTGTAGCCAAATGGGGTTTCTAATATAATTTGGCCTGTGGGCTAGGCTATATCATGGCTCTTCTAACATACTATTGCCCTATCCACACTGGCTGCACAAATGTGTTAGTAACCCATTTTGTCTTCAACCAAATTTAGGAATGTTTAAAATCCCTCTACAAAACAAAACAAAACCCACCTCCCTTCCCCCATCTACTGAGAAGCAAATGAAAAACAACAACAACAACAACAAAAAAAACCCTAAAGACCTGAGCCTGTAAAGGGATTCATGAGAGCAGAACCTTACCCTCACCACAGTCCCATAGATTTCCAAGGGATTCTGTGCAATTCTAAGTGTCCAGTCACCCATGCTATTAATGGTTCCATCAAGGTATGTACATGCCTTACTGAGTTTTGTGTGACATTAACTTTATCCTGGCTTATCCTAGGTATCCAAAGGCTTGTGTCCACTCAAAAAGTTAACCAAATCACTACAAAAATCACACCTTTCATTAAACCACTACAACTTTGTGTGTGGATGAGGGCTTCGATCAATTCTGATTTGCTCCTTCAGACCAGACTAGTGGCTGATGGCCAGCTCTTCCCTCTCTGCAAGCTGTAAGGGCCACCGTATCATAAAGGCATGTGTGGGAACAGTGCAATGATTATTGTATATATTAATTGTTACTTTTCACACTTAATTTAGATGATTAACAGGATGTCTAAAATCAATAATTTGAAAAAAAATCAGATTTTTTATTTCAATAGGATTTTTTAATTTAAATTACAGGTTTATATTTTAAAATAAGCCTATTTAAAATAAAATTTGAAAATAACAACCTATGTAAAGACCTGAACTTACTTTAATCTATTAAATCATTTAAATAAAAAATTAAGCGGTATATGTTTGCTGCCAAAGTTTTAAAGAAAGTCAGACTGGTGGAAGCTGCTAGCCACTAGCTAAGAACCAGGATTTGTTGAAGTGTTAAGAGCATTTGACAAAAGTAGCCTGTTAGGCAGGTCCAGAGAGAATATTTTCTTCCTTTCAGTTTATGTAATTAGTTCTGTTCAATAATTAGTTTATTCAAAGTTTAAAAACTTGGTTTTCTCTTCAATTTTAAAACCCCCACCAAACCTCTAAAATGCTAGTTTTTTGTATTCCCATGCAAGTAGAGCTTGACACAAATCATAAGTAAAAAATTAATATAGTAAAAAATGTATTGTTCACCATTTTCTAACATAATAAAAGTGTAAAAATTAAGAATCTGAATAGATGTAAATTGACAATATAACTGCTTAAATAAATGTGTATAGATATAGTGTATCTTTCTGGTTAGCAAAACGAAACACCAGATATAGCATGAAGGCTATGTTTAGTTGCAAATGCACATGTTTTAATGGTTATCCACCAATTAGAATCAAACTTTCTTTAGGAAAATATCTAAAAAGTACAAGTACAAAACATGATTAAAACTGATGATTTAAATCAGGTTTTCTTGCTTGCTGAGTTAAATCATTATTAAAATTGGTGATTTTAAATCACTTTCATTTAAATCAAATCCATCCTGATGATTAATAGCTTTGAAACAATAAACAATAAAAGTTGGCTATAAAATCTGTTTAGGATGTTTTATCAGTTAATGAGGAAGAGCTGCTATTATTAAAACTGACCAATTTGCATATGCAGACTACTTACTTGTTAATGACTACTGCTTCAGTCACAGTGTGTTGCATTGATGGCTTTCTTGTTCTACCTTGGGATAAGAAACACAATGGGTGTTGATGAACCCAGACAGAATGAGAGAATTACAGCCCAAGCATCCTCATTTTAATAATAAGAAACTAATTAGATCCTTAATTGTCTAATTAAGGATTAGACAGTTGGTTAAGTAAAACCTGATAAGGTCGCGTCAATAGGATTTCTTTTTGTAAAGGAAATTTTTGCATCTAAACTTAGTCTTAATACTTTACTAGGTAAAGATGACAAATTTACTTTTTTTTAAGTGCTGCTATGGATTAAAAACATATTAAGAAATATGCAACAAAAAGTGATAAAAGAATCTGTTCGTCAGAGAAGAGAAAAAATGAATAGATGAGACTTGAGGTATTGTTGCAATATCATCATTACTACTGGTGATAATGTAAAAAAAAGGCAAAAACTGAGGGGCTGAATAAAGGAAGTTCATACTTCTAATAAAATGTTAGTAGCACACCACTGGTGATTGTATTTAAAACATAAGAAAAACTAACATAATAAAGGAATCACACAGTCTGAGTTTCTAAAAGGAATAATGTGGATTTCCAAAAAGGTCTGGGAAACAAAAATCATTAGAGTAATTGAAAATGTGTCTCCTCTGTAACATATTACATCACTCAGCTTCACATAAATGGAAGCCATCAGTGTAGCCAGCAGATTTAGATGTTTAAAATTGGAATACAGAACAAAATAAGTTGCATAGCTATAAGCGGTGGCTCCAGGCACCAGCGCTCCAAGCCGTGCCGTGGCCGGCAAGCCACGAGGGGTGGCCTGCTGGTCCCTGCGAGGGTGGCAGTCAGGCTGCCTTTGGCGGCTTGCCTGCGGGAAGTCTGCCGGTCCCGTGGATTTGGCGGCAATTTGGCGGTGGGTACACTGAAGCTGCGGGACTGGCGGACCTCCTGCAGCCATGCCGCCAAATCCGCGGGACCGGGGACCTCCTTCAGGCAAGCTGCCAAAGGCAGTCTGCCTGCCATGCTTGGGGTGGCACAATCAAGAAGTATGAGGAACTTCTGGAGGCTGTACCATGGACTTTATACTGGCTTAGAATGATCTGATTCAGTATGTTCCAATATGAGTGGCTTATCAGAAATGTCCCCCCCCAATTTGGTTTATCCCATAAAATATATGTTTCAAACTATTCAAAAATTGAGGATCATGTTCAGTTTGTGCTCTGGTATACTAAATAGGATCATATCTTTGGCATAGTCAATATGTATTAGTGTTCTGGTTTTCATAAACAAGACTGGTAGACCAAAAATATGTCAAAGAATAATAAGAGAAAGCTTAAGGGGATGAATCAGTAAATTGCTAATGGGAATTAAATTAAACCTACATGATATGAATGTTTTCTTAGTACTGAAGACAAATGGGCATCTCTTTGACAAAAAAAAACATTCATGCATACTGTATGGATCAAAGAGCTGTTATCATTATCCTCTTTGGCATTGCAAGTGTCTAAGTAGATACTTGAAGATTAAACTGTACATTAAGATCCCAAGTTGTTATTCATATTCATGCATTATCAAGGTTGTACAAAGTGTCTTTGTGCCATTGGTAAACATTCATTTCCTCTGCTGAGAATAATTTTGCTTTGAACTTGGGATGAGAAAATTGGTTGATTTGAAAATTGGATCCTTTCCTCATTTCCATTTTCCTCTCAAGCATGATTAAAAACAGGGATCTGTATTAGTACTATTGTAGGATGGACTGGTAGTGCCACTTATTATTCAGGTTCCTGACACATCCCATTATAAGACCCTGTTTTCAGTTGCTTACAACTTGGCCAAATGTTAACTGTTCAGACTGGAACTGTGCATGCTGCGTATCTGCCTCAGACTGAATTTTTTTTTTAAATGTCAGCCAAAATGATTTAGCCATTCCAGAGAATGAGGATAGGGAAAAATATATTGTATAGAGCATGTTAAAAAATTCTGGCCACCTTTTCAATAGCTGAAGTGTGTCCATGTATTGTAGCAGGGCCGCCCAGAGGGGAGAGGCAAGTGGGGCAATTTGCCCCAGGCCCTGAGCCCCACAGGGGCCCCGCGAGCCCTGGCCTGGCAGCAGTCCAGGTCTTCAGTGGCATTTCGGCGGTGGGGGGCCCTTCAGTGCTGCCGAAGACGTGGAGCAACTGAAGGGCTCCCCGCCACCGAAATGCTGCCGAAGACCCGGACCACCGCCAGGTGAGTACAAGCGCTGTAGCTCCCCCGCTTTGCCCCAGGCCCCCTGAATCCTCTGGGTGGCCCTGTATTGTAGCAGGGACCTGAAATCTGGGACTGGGTGGTCTTTGTGTCAGGAGCATCCATTTTGCTATCTCAGTGAAAATCTGCCCAGATTTAGCCAACAAGCCTTTTGAAAAATCTCAGTTTGCGCATGCACAATATACAGTCTCTTTTGTTAGTAGCTAAAATATCTGAAGAGTCCTTCCTCACTGAGCATGCTCAAGAATCTCATCTCTCCCAGTGCTGACCAGACTGTGCATTCACTACCTCCCCTCCTCCCCCCAAGCAAATGCTCCATTTCCTCATAGCACCTCTATTTATTTAGCAGGTGGATAGTCATATAGCCAAACAATGGCATCTTCAGTGGCGTGATGCAGTTCTTCTAGGCCACTGCTGAACCTAGTCAGCAGGCATTCATCGACTATGCGCGTCATAGTCCGTGTTGCACCGCAGCTGCACAAAGGGCTGTCACAAAGGCCCCAGTGATACTGATTGGCTGCGCAGAGACCTTGCACAGTCCAGAACCTATTTAACGGGGATCACTGGCAACGGGGCAGGTCAAATCCAGGTGGGCAAATTGTGAGGTCGGCGATGAGGGACTGGTTGGGGATTATAACAGATATCCATTCCTCTCACCAGAGTGTTGCCACCCTAACATCCTGGCGTGGTGGATGAGACCATAAAGGGAGACATGATGGCAAACGTACAGCTGGTGGTTTAAAAAGGTCATTGGTTTAAAAAGGTCATTGGGGGCAGTGGATCAGTGTTCTCGTCATGCCACCCGCCAGTACCTGGCAGTAGTCAGGGAAGCAAATGATCCAACCTGCGAGCTGAATTCCATGAGCACCAGCTCAATGAATCCTGGCACTGTCATCACTGACAACCCCAACGTATGTTGTTGGTCCAGCTTTACGCATGTTACAACTCAGCATGGAGGGTTTGTCGGCTGATTTACTCAGCACTTCTATGTGACTGGACTGCACATGCACCATCCCCACAGAGCATGCTTCATCACTTCACAGCTCCTATTGCTGACCAAAGTGTCATGCTCCATTCCCAGAGTGACCGTGCTCCAAAATGGCTACCGAGGCAAAGCTGGACTTTCTCTGTAATAGCTGCTTCAGGTCTGCGTGGGGTTGAGCACCAGAAGTGAGAGCAGGGAGTCTGTCTCTCCTGTGTTTAAGACTTCACTGCTGGCACTCAGGCAGTGTAGAGGAGAAAACCATTTGGTTCAAATACAGAAGGGACAAAATCTGGGTTGGTGAGAGACAAAAGAATAGACTGGGACAAGGTCTCTGGTGACAGAGTGGAGAAAGGGTTGGGGGAAAAATTTGGAGGGACTGGCTGGGCAGAGAGACTGTAACTGGGAACTGGAGGTGGGCAGAAGGAAGGCTGGGAATGAGAGCCAGTGAGGGAAGTGTGTGTGTGTGTGCGCTTGCGCCAAAGAGAAAAAGAGACTGGAGGCCAGTTGGCTAGTGGAAAACATTGAGATAAGATGAGCTGCTGGGGGACTGAGACTAGATGGAAAAGGTGACTAGGACTAGGAACCAGTGGGGGGATAGGATGGGGGAGTGGAGACCCATCTGGCATGCAGAGTCTGACTGGCCAGAAAGGCTGGGACAAGGAATGAGGAAGCAGGTCAGGGGAGACTGAAATTGGATGAGGAGCCCAGGGAAGGAGACTAGGACTGAGAGTCAGTGTGGGGAGAGATGGGGAGAGAGAAACTGGACAATGAGCTAGGAAAGGAGAACTGGCTGGGCAAGGAGACTGGGACTGTGATACTGGGACTGTGAGGACCAGGAGAATGGGAAAAGGAGCCAAGGGGGTGGGAAAGAGACAGGACAGGGCAGGAGTCATCAAACTTGGGAGGAAATGGGCAGAGGAGTCTGTATTCACTAGAGCACACTCCCCTACAGACACTGGAATGGAATCCAATATACCTGAGTCTCACCATTCCTCTACTATCAGCAACTACGAGCTAGGGGTGTGATTCACCGGCTCATGTTCACATACTTGAGGGAGCTCGATGAGAGTAAAAGTAGCAGTGTAATCATGGTAGCAAGGGGAGCAGCAGTATAGCTGAGCTATGCCAAGTACAAATACCCCTTAAATAGTGGGTATGTAGCCTTAGCCGTGCTGCCACTGCCCATACTACCACAGCTATACTATTTATGTGGAGGAGGCTGGAGTTAAAAAGTCGAAGACGCTATCTGAAGCCTGCATCCCAAACAAGGGGAAATAAATTGTAGGGAAATGTTGCAGACCAAACTGGATGAGCAAGCATCTCAGACAGGTGGTTAAGGGAAAGCAGAAAGCCTTCAAGGAATGGAAGGTGGGATGGATAAGCAAGGAAAGCTACTTCTTGGAGGTCAGAAAGTGCCGGAAAGCAGTGAGCACTGCCAAAAGCCAAGCTGAATTGCAAATGAAATTAAAACCAGCAGTAAAAAGTTCTATAGCCATATAAATAAAAAGAAAACAAGGAAAGAAGAAGCGGGACTGCTAAAGACTGAAAACAGGGTGGAGATTAAAGATTATTTAGGCATGGCCCAAGACCTAAATGAATACTTTGCCTCAGTTTTTAATAAGCATAATGAGGAGATTAGGGATAGTGGCAGGGTTAATGGAAAAGAGGATATGGAAGTAGAAATTACCACATCTAAGGTGGATGTCAAACTCAAGGATTTCTAATAAATCTGTAAAGTTTGGGTCATATCCTATGACTGGAGAATTTCTAATACAGTACCTATTTTTAAGAAAGGAGAAAAAAGTGATCCAAGAAACTACAGGCCTGTTAGTTTGAACTCAACTGTATACAATGTCTTGGAACAAATTGTGAAAGAGAAAGCATAATTAAGGCATTGGGTAAACAGTAATTGGGATAAAATACAACCTGGTTTTACAAAAGGTAGGCCATGCCAGACCAACCTGATCTCTTTCTTTGAGAAGATAACTGAGTTTTTAGAAAAAGGAAATACAGTAAATCTAATCTAATTGGATTTCAGTAAAGCATTTGATACAGTTCCACATAGGAAACTATTAGTGAAATTGGAGACGATGGGAATTAATATGAGGATTGAAAGGTGGTTAAGGAACTGGTTAAAGGGGAAACTACAATGGGTCATACTGAATGGTGAACTCTCAGGCCAGAGTGATGTTACTTGTAGAGTTCCTCAGGGATTGGTTTTAGGATCAGTCTTATTTAACATCTTCATTAATGACCTTGGGACAAAAGGTAGAAAATTCCATAATTAAGGTTGGCTGTGCAGTTTGGTCAGCATTAGAAGCTATAAGAGGCTAAAGCATTCTCAGGAAGGACAGACCAGAGGTTTTAGCTGTTAAAACTCTATTAGTGCAACCTATCATACAGTGTAACAAAAATATCCGTTCAGAGACATTTGATCTTTCCAACTTTTGTTGCGATAATAGTTTTAGCTCCTATAGCTATATAAAATTTAAACATGTTCAGTGTTACATGAGTTATAGTCTTTGATTAGTTCTTTTTTAGACTAGACATTTACTAATCAACAGTATGGAAATGTTAAATGGATCTACAATTTGTCTCTGAATTGAGTCACCCTGTATTGTGGAGCTTTTACATTGTTAAGTGTAATTATTAACAATTATAACTAAATGTGCTGTGAATACACAGACAGTACTCATCTTCTTATACTAGTCATTCTGTTTTTTAAATTTTTAATATATCTACTGGGCATAGTAATCCTTATGCAGTGAAAACCAGTACGTTTTCATTCTAAAACTAAGTAGTTTTTCATTTAAATAACAAAAACAACTCAGGACTGGAAAAGTATTTCTCCAGCTATTAGTCCTGATACAAAGGACAAATATTTCCTTCTTCCAGAAAATTGAAAAAGGAAACAAGTTATTTATAGGGGAGGTCAAAAAAAGTAAGTATATTTAATGAAAAAAAAAGAACATTGTTTTGTTAAAAATTCAGTGAATTTTTCACCTTTTCTATGAAAACATTTAATTGCGGGGGAGGAGGAAGGGGGAGAAACACTCACTTTTAATTTTTATTGTCTTTGACCTATAAAGCCTAGCCTGTTTGAGACTGTATACGTGCCTGTACCTATTCCCCTGTCCAGTCTCTGTGATACTACTGCAATTCTGATCAGCAGAGGCTCTGGAATTGGAAACTCCTTGGTTTAAAAGCAAGGCAGGGCATTCTCTTTGATAGACCTTACATTTAGTTCATTCTCTTCCCTGGTTAAAATAGCTCAGATCGCTGGACCTTTGGGATGTGCTACAAATCCCATCTCTATCACAGGCTGGGTGTGCTGAGAGCTGGGTTCTGTCTGCTGACAGCTCCTAATAGAAATTGGAGTGGGTTTATTTTTTTTCCCTTTAGCAGTTTTAGGGGGCTGATGAGTTCACTTTTATTTGTACTAGCATTAGTCATTTTAATATAGAATGAAGGCACCCAGGGCCTTGGTATTAATTCATTCAGTAAATCTAAATACATATTTTATAGGAACTAAATTTCAATTAATGCATCATTTTATCCCAACACTTCATCTCCAAGTTCATGCACCCAGTTATATCATATACTGCTGACATTATCGCTTTGCTGTTATACTGTAAATGAATAGGGACAAAATCCTATTCATCTTTCTTCATTCTCACTGACTTTTTGTTCATGCTATTAGTTCCATACATGAGTGGGCTTTGGCTCCACTCCTGTAGTATAATAGCAAGATAAAAGAAAAAGGTGGCTAAAAATGGCTTTATTCTGTTATGTATCAGCTCATCAGTTTTCCCATCTGTAAAATTAGGATAATAATGCTTAACCTCCTTTGTAAAGTGTCTTGTCATCTACTCATGAAAAGCACTATATAAGAGCTAGATATTACTGTTAGTCCCTAGTCCTTATTGGAGAGGGGTCCAGAGAAAGCTCAGATCCCAACACCCTGCAACTTTTTGAGTAAGTTTGGGATCTGGATCTAAACTTTTCAGGTTGATGTCAGTTCGTTGCTTCTTTCACAGTGGACATTAATTATACACAGTATATCCTTTCAGCTTCCCCTCTTGGTATCAGTTAGGAGTGCTACTTCTTTCAGTACTACTGCAAATGTTCAGTGGTATCACTCTCAGAAGTGGTTTCTAGTTTCTGCAGATAAAGCAACAGAGTAATTTGAATAGAACCTTTTCAATATGAAAATGCATTAAAATAGTTTACTCCATTATCTAATTATCCCATCCTCTCTCTACCCTATTATCCTGTTTTATTCTTTTGTCTTCTGCACTAGTCTTTTTTCAGCTTTTGTTAAATTTAAGTTAAATATCACTTTTTTTAACCCACTCCTCTACCTGACCTCCTACCACTGCTTATTCTTCCCAGTATAAAATAAAGGCTTTGAAACTTTAGGAGATGAAAGTGTTATTTGCAGTAAAAAAATAAAAATAATTAGCATTCCATTCTCTTTTCCTACTTATCTCCAAACACCAGGACTGTACATTAAAAGTTAAACAGGAAATTACAATCCCTGGATTAGATTCTGCTTCCACTTACACCAGTGTAAATCCAGAGTAACCAGTATAAATCCAAAGTAACTGAGAGCAGAATCTAGCCCCAGAGCTCTGCGAGTACTTACTGCACTCTCATCATAAAGGTCTTTCCCCTCAACAGTTAATTCAGTTTAGTTTTTTATACATACAAGGGGAAAAAGCTTTAAAAAATCTCAAATTTGCTGCAGTGTTTTATCAAGAGACTCCATCAGATCCTTGATCCAAACTTCAGTGAAGAGACCATCAATTGCATTCTGTATCATAAACAATATCAAAAATATGATGTAGACAGTATGCGTTTCTTGGTGTAATGGAACTCTGTTTCTAAGGCTATGTCTACACTGGAATTGAACGACAAAACTTTTGTCTTTCAGAGTGTTAAGTCTTCTCCTCCCCATCCCCGAAAGACAAAAGAGTTGCCATGACAAGTACCCGTGTGAACAGCGTGTTGTCGGCAGGAGCACTCTCCTGCTGACAATGCCAGGGGTGGCTCCAGGCACCGGCGCAGCAAGCGCGTGCCTGGGGCGGCAAGCCGGAGGGGGCGGTGTGCCGGTCGTCGTGAGGGTGGCAGTCAGGGAGCCTTCGGCAGCATTTCTGCAGGAGGACCACCAGTCCCACGGCTTCGGCGGCAATTCAGCGGCGGGTACGCTGAACACGTGGGACCGTTAGATCACCCGCAGAACCGCCGCCGAATCCGTGTGACCGGCGGACCTCATGCAGAAACACTGCTGAAGGCTCCCTGACTGCCATGCTTGGGGCGGCAAAAAACATAGAGCCGCCCTTGGACAATGCAAATGCCATTCATTGCTGGTGGAAGTTTTTTGTTGTCAGGAGAGCCGACAAATAGCGGCTGCACTGCACAACTTTTAGTGGCATGGCTGTAGCAACACAGTCATGTCACTAAAAGCTGTGTCATGTAGACATAGCCTAACTGTATGGGTCTTATCAGCATAACTAGAACTATGTCTTGTGTCAAGATCTTTGCTGGAATGATAACTAAAACACTATATAAAGAAATCTAGGTAAAACAATGATGATAAAACCCGGTAGGCGAAAAACTGATTGAACAAACTATTTTTTTAACCCTTTGGGCCCTGAGGACAAATGTATGAATCCTCACTGAATTGTAATATGGTACCGAGGAGCCTAATCTCATCCTGGGCACATAACTACCTGATGAGAATTTTAAGTAGGCAGTTCCCATGGGTCTGATGCTTTTATTTCCATCAATTTAGTTCTGGTTGGTGAGGCAGACTAAAAATCTTCTCAACTGAAGTCCTCTCATACTGATATCTGTCCTGTGAATAATGTCACAGTGACAAAGAAGCTTGCACTGACACGGTCTGTCTCCAGGCCCAGTCAAGGGTGACATCCTAGCAGCACTGAAGTTAATGGGAGTTTTGCCAAGATTTCACTTAAATCTTTGACATCGCTAATGATGCTGACAGCAAGCATGCCAAATAGAGCTCATGGTGTTTTTATGTGCACAAGTTATCTGTCCACTAGGGACTAGGATAAAAGCACCATGTGGGGTGCCAAACAACTCTCAGATGTTTGAACTTTTCATTAGCTACCAGTCTGGGCAGGGTTTGAACCAGTGGTGACAAGAAGTGAAAGTCTATGTATCCTATTACTGATTTACTGAACCATAAAATTCCCCTTTTTTTTTTAACCGGATGGCCAAAATTGAAGCCAATCTTTACCTCTTTTCATTAAGCCATGAGAAATATTTGTGGAAGGTTCTTGAGCTAGACTGTTTTATCACTGACATAAAAATCTGAAAACCTACTCCTTCATCAGAAACATTAATCTGATTTAAATAATATGGTTTAAAGATAGGAAGAATCTAATCCTGAGTCTCTGTTCTCTTTATCCTCAGAGAACTGAAATGTTTTAAAGGTCCTATCATTGTTAAATACCTTTGTAAATATTTCTACATTGATTTAGTTCTGGGAAGATAATTTTTCAGAAGTGATTTTTCAGAACGATAATATTAGGTGTAGCAAAGAGAATCTGAAGTACCTGGGACTTGACAAGCAAGACAGTTGCACAACTGTTTGGAGCTGCTTCTTACTCTGATTCAGTTATTCTAATTTAGTTCAGTTCACACCAATTTGGCACATGCTTAAATCTATCCCTGTTCAGCAAAGCAAATATATAAGTCTCATTGATTTAATGATACAAACAACAGAAATGTGGGGGTGAATATACCTTGTTGTTCAGTTAATTTTATTGTCTTTCCTAATGAAGATTTCTTTAAGCAGAACTGGCTCTGTGCCACTACTGCATTCCTTAATCTTGATCAGTTTCACCAAGAACTTTCAAGAGTTATCTGTGACAATGTCCAAATGATATTGAATTTAGTACATGATGACAACAATATCCTGAAAGAGAATTTTTTTTGTCTGGTGGAGACATCAATATAGATTTTTTTTTGTTAGAAAAAAGGGGTGAAACTTCCATCATCTCTGTCCCTGGCTGGTATTTATATTTTGGAGAGAAATTCAGAATAAGAAGTTACACAGAAAACTGAAATAATTCACTGAATTTTCTAAAGAAAAAGCGCTTGCTGCCGTTACAGTATTGGATCTTTCTGTGATCTTACTAACTAAATACACATACTACTGTACATATTGTATAGTTAATTTGAAAATGTTTGGTTAGTGCATCCAAAGCTCCCCCTAGGAAAGAAATAGGCTAGGATTTTAAAATTAACCTAACAAAGTTAGGTGCCCAAATCCCATTAAAAAGCAATGGAATTTGGGTATCTAATTCATTTTAGTCCTCTAAAAATCTCAAACGTAGCGAATGATTTTTTGTCTTTGGTCAGCAACAGGAAAGAATTTGAGAATTCTGAAGTGTGGCAATAGGTCTTAAATGTAAACACCTGTGTGATTAGAATTTATGGAAACAATTAGTAAATGTTTAGATGGGGGGGAAAGATTGCTTCTTTTTCATTTTATTGAAAGGATAAAGCAGCATGATGAATCACACACATTTTTATTTCTGGTCAAACAAGTTGTGCCTGAGGCATTGTTAGGATACAAAGTATCCAGGATTCCACTAAGCAGAATCTGAATTCATGTACAGGGATTTGTTTTGGGAACTGTTTTTGTCCATTTTTTGCTACACCTAATATTACTGATTCCTAACCTGTGTGTATTATATTTATATTTATACACAGTATAAATATACACAGTACAAAGGGAATAGTGAGTTTTAAAAGAACTCTAATCAAAATCCTTACATTTTCTCAAGAATAGCAGTTATAGGGATAACATTAACACAGCGGCACTAATCACATGGCTTTTCTAAATGTCATAATCAGTATTTCACTAACAGTCTTCCTCCTTTGTTGTCCTTAATGCTATGTAACTCTGCAGTCTTGGTGTATGCCAATTGCCACTGAATTCAATGATAATTGCATGCATCTAACAGTTGTATGATTGGGCCTTTTCACAAACAAAATATCAATTTTTAATGCATATTTTTGATTAACAGTTTGTCCCATTACAAATAAACAAATGTTAAAGAATGTATATATTTTATGTACTTTCTTATGTTTGTATAATTTAACTACTTATATTTAAAATATGGAAGATTGATATGCTGACTGCTGAAGTTTACCTCTTTTGACAGTTTTTTTAAATACACACAATGAAAAATCAAAATACAGTATAGCCTGGGGAAAATTTGTGACTCACATATTCATCTAACTATTAGCAACCTGTGGACTGAGGGCAGCACCTGGCCCATCAGGGAAATCCATGGGCGGTCCATGAGATAGTGTTTACATTGACCGTCTGCAGCAGTGGTTCCCAACCTTTTTGTGGCCAGTAGCACATTCATGTTTTCAGAAGAGTGTGGTGGGCGCCAACAATTTTTCAAGGCTTATTTTGTATTTGTACATTAAATAATATGAAAAACATCATATTTAATATTATATATTATATGAATCCATAAGATAAAAAAGGTAATTGTACATGGAAAAGGTATTAATTAAATTATTCGTCAATTACTCTTTCACTCTTTCACCTTACCATGTGAATTTGCTCTTTTTTATCTACCTGTAAGAAAAATTAAGGAGTTTTTACAAAATAAATATCATAAACAGTTTTCATCTTATTTATTTTTAAAAAGTAAAACATTGTTGAACTGCTGGTCCAAATATATTTATTATTCTTACTTTAACATAGATAGCCAGTTATGGTTAATTAAAAATATTCTTTGTATTGTTCCTTGTATCTATATTTCAATAAACAAACAAACAAGTATGAAAAAAAGTTAAACACAAGTTAATCATATGCGCTCATCAGCACTTAATGGAAAATAGGTATAATTAATTCACATGGTTTTTCTAATAAAGTCAGTGTGATTTTTGGCACTGCATTTCTTCAGCCAATTTTTCGTACTCTCCCAAGAGTAGGATGATATTCCCGTTCGTAAGCAATCATCAAAATGGGCATCTGTAATCTGAGATCTGTATTTTGATTTTATGATATTCATTGTTGAAAACAGAATTTCGCACAGATAAGTGGAACCGAAATAAGATTTTATTTTGTATGCTACATTTTTTAAGGTAGGAAACTTTTTTCAGTTAACCAGATTCCAAAAGTTTTCATCTGTTGTGCAGGATTTTAGAACAATATCATTTTGAAGGTCCAAAATCTCCAGTTCCACATCTTCGGTTCTTACTTGAATGAGACTCGCAATTGATAGCCATTTCTGTTACCTCTATTTGGCAAGTAAAAGGATTCACAAGAAAGACAACTACAGGCTCAATGATGGTGAATTGTTGAAATATCTTTTCAAATTGTTCCAGAAGTGTTTGAATGTGGATAACAAATGGTGATGGGTTAAAATCACTGTCAAATACCATTTTCTTCATACTTGGGAAATGTTCGAGAGAATTCATCTTCATATGTGACATCCACAAGATCAGTTTTGCTTTGAATGATTTTACAGAACCTATCATTTGAGCCACATTTTTGTCTTTTCCCTGGAGCTCAAGATTTAAAATGTTCAATTTGTCAGTGATGTCGGCAAGAAAAGCCAAGTCCATTAACCAGCTGGTGTCTTCTAGTTGCTCGAAGTTCTGATTTGTGGACTTCAGAAATCCTTTGATCTCTTCTATTAGGCTTAAAAAACGTGCAAGAACTTTACCTTTGCTCAGCCATCGTACTTCTGTGTGCAAGATAAGATCAGATTGTTTATCATCAACATCTTCCAACAGGGCCTTAAAAAGTTGGTGTTGCGAATAGAGTTAATTATTTTAATAACAACATTCACGACGTGTTGAAAAGAGAGAACTTTGATGCACAAAGCTTCTTGGTGGATAATGCAATTATAAGACATAAAGTTTGGAAAGGATTCATTCTTCTTACAGAGTGCAATGAATCCATTGGCGCTGCCCATCATTGCTGGTGCTCCATCAGTGGTGATCGCAGACAGCCTGTGTAGTGGCATACTAATTGATGTTGTGTATGATTTGAATAAATTATGGATGTCCTCACCCTTTGTTCGCCCTTTCATAGGCAATACTTTTAGTAACTCTTCTTTTACGGTGAAGTCACTAAATACCATCCTCACCATAACTGCCAACTGCACTGTATCCGATATATCTGTCAACTCATCAAATTGCAGTGAAAACCAGTCAAATATTTCTAAGTCATCCTTTAGTTGAGTTTGCATGTCACTTGCAATTGCATGTATCCCCCTCGTAACTGTGTTGTCTGATAACTGCAAGTCTTGTATTGCCGACAAAATCTCACCCTTGTTAGGAAATCCTTGAAACAGGCATCTGTCAAAAATGCTTCCTTCAACAATTCACCATCTTGAAAGGGTTTTTTCTTCTTTGCGAGCAGATGAGCAATTTTAAAGGAAGCAACAGTAGCACTTTTACACTTTACCACTTGTCTAGTGAAAACAGATTGCTGGGCAGATAGAAGAAAATTAATCAACTCAAATCAAACCTTTCTCAACTCAGATTTAAGTGGATGGCTAATGTCAAAAAAGCCATGATTAGTTTGAAAATGGCATTCGACATTATGTTTTTTCGGCACTGCAACAGCACCCCTGCACAATAAGCAAACACATTTCCCTTTATTTTCAATAAAGCAATAGGATTCTTCCCACTCTGGGTTGAAATGATACGTACGTTGTCTCTTATTTGAACCACTCATTTTGGAGCAAAATGTTAAAAAAAAAAATAAATTGCAGAGCACAAGAAAACAGCAGTATCAGTGCAGGAAGAATACTCACATACAGGGCCGGCTTCAGGCACCAGTGGAGCAAGCAGGTGCCTGTGTCAGCACATGCTATGGGGCAGCATTTGGTCCATTCTGCAGAGGCGGAGCGTTTTTTTTTTTTGCGACAGTTCTGGGCAACGAGAAGCCTGAGAGAAGCTGCGAGGACAGAGAACAGCGGCGCCTGCAGCCTGTAACCCCAAAGTACTCTGTCCCCAGCAGGCAGGGGGCCCTGGCTTCTCTCCCCTGCTGGGCACGAGGCGGGCCCCGCGCCTGCCGGGGACAGAGAGCACCGGCGCCCACAGCCCTGGAGTTCTCTGTCCCCCGGCGGGGCGGGGCCGTGGCTTCTCTCCCCTGCTGGGCACGAGGCGGGCCCCGCGCCTGCCGGGGACAGAGAGCAGCGGCGCCCGCAGCCCTGGAGTTCTCTGTCCCCGGCAGGCGCGGGGCCGTGGCTTCTCTCCCCTGCTGGGCACAAGGCGGGCCCCGCGCCTGCCAGGGACAGAGAGCACCAGCGCCCGCAGCCCTGGAGTTCTCTGTCCCCGGCAGGCGCGGGGCCGTGGCTTCTTTCCCCTGCTGAGCACTAGGCGGGCACACATAAATGCCCTGGCGGGCGCCCTGCCACCCGCTGGCACCGTGTTGGGGACCACTGGTCTGCAGGCATGGCAGCCCTCAGCTCCCAGCGGCCATGGTTCGCCATTCCTGGCCAATGGTAGCTGCAGGAAGCAGCGGCTATGGCCCGTGATGCTTCCTGCAGCTCCCATTGGCCGGGAATGGTGAACCATGGCCACTGGGAGCTGCGGACAGTCAATGTAAACACTGTCTCATGGCCCGACCATGGATTACCCAGATGGGCCACGTGCGGCCCGTGGGCTGCAGGTTGCCCATCATTGAACCCATTGTGACGCTCTGTACCTCGGGGGAACACCCAACACCCCCATGTTCATCCTTGTAAAATGATTGTGTGGTATTCAATGCAAAGTTTGTCATGTCGCGTGTCTTCGGAAGGCTCATGATGCACTGAGCATTGTTGTTATAGTAATGTTATAGTAATTGTTGCTACAGTAATGTTATAGGTTGTAATTTAATGTATATAGTTATGAGGCTGAAAATGTGCCCTCATGGCTTAATGCAAGCCCAGGAAAAAACTCTCCAAGAGCAGAGAGGCAGTTCACATCTCATCAGGGCATGTATGGGACAAACCCAGCCCAGCCTCACAGGAACAAAGAACACTGGCCTAGGCAACAACAAAGGATCTGTCGGACTCTCAAGTGAGTCACTCCCCTTCCTTTGGTCAGTTTGGGACTGCGATGAGGTAATGCTCACCTGACTCTGAAGTGCAGGGGGGCAAAGCCACAAGGGAAGAAAGAACATGATAAAAGGGAGAGACGTTTGCTATACTCTTCCTCTCTATTTCACCTACATCTACAGACACCACTCCAAGAGACTGAAGCGCTGGTCAAATGAGACAACCTAGCTGAAGAGCAACCAGCCAGCCTGTGGTGAGACACATCTAAGTTTGTAAGGGCACTGAAAGTGTTAAGATCAGCGTAGAATGCATTTTGCTTTTATTTCATTTGACCAAATCTGACTTGTTATGCTATGACTTATAATCACTTAACATTTATCTTTGTAGTTAATAAATCTTTTTGTTTATTCTACCTGAAGCAATGCATTTGGGTTGAAGCATGTCAGAGACTCCCCTTGTGATAACAAGCCTGGTGCATATCAATTTCTTTGTTAAATTGACGAAGTCATATAAGCTTGCAGCGTCCAGTGGGCATAACTGGACACTACAAGACAGAGGTTCCTAGGGTTTTGTCTTGGACCAGAGATGCTGGCCAGTGTCATTCAGTTGCACAATTCAAGGAGCAGCTTACATGCCAGCGGCTGTGCATGAACAGCCCAGGAGTGGGGGTTATCACAGCAGAGCAGGAGAAGGCTGGCTCCCAGAGTCAAGGATTGGAGTGACCAAGCAGATCACAGGTCCAGATAAGACCAGAGAGGAACGTCACACCCATATATAAGTATTTGGATTATAATGTATTGTTGATAGTCACTATTGCATATCTTATTTTATTATTCCATGAAAAGATGCATAAAGCTCAGTCTTAGATTTTATGTAACCACTGGGTTTTTAAAAAATTACTTTATTATATATATTATTTCTTTCCAGCTGATATATCACACTTGTGCGCAGAATAAAATATGTGAGCAAGATCCTAAAGACCAGGGCCAAATTCTGCAGTCTTTAATTGTTTAACATCATTGGGAGTTTTGTTTGACTACAGAATGAAGAATTTGGATCTCATTTTAAAATATGGTTGTTTTGTAAAAGTAGAGACTCAGTAAAATCTGAGTATGCTCAGCCAGTTAACACCTGGACCTGTATAGGAAAGCATATTATGACAGCGCCAATAAGGCCTTCCCTATATATCTACATGCAGAATGAAGGATGTAAAAGTAACAGGGAAAAATGTTCATTAGGTTTGAAATTAATTTCTATTCATACATTTTATTTAAAAAAGTACAATCTCCCTAAAATAATAGCAAAAAAGAATAACAGTGTAGAAGATGTTGCCACAAATTCCCAAGCAAACAGAAATCATATACAAAACAAACTAAGGTGGCTAAGTAACAATAATACACTTATCACATCATATACCAAACCCAAGCACTTAAAAACAAGGTCATCATAAGCCTTACACCTATAAGAAACAAATACATAGATGAAATTCAACTCTTCAGAAAAGGCTGAACCAAGACTTTGATTCAGGATTGAATACTGATAAAGAGGGAAAGCAACCATCCTCATAACCCAGTGACAGCACTTCATACAGAATCTGTATTTTATCTTGTCTTACCTCACTTAGCTTCTGAGTTCTGATGAGAAGCAGCCCAAGAGTAGGTATTGATTTACCTTAATTTGTCCTCAACTCTGTTTTATGCTGTGAAGTTTTCTTTCTATTTATCTTAAAAACTTAGAGATTTCCAATTGTAATTAAGGAAATCTACTTAGGCTGAAACTTGTCCTTAATGTATTTACTGCTTTTGCTGAGCCCAGCATTATTATGGGGGGTCATATTATGCCTTTGAATGAAAAGCTGTAATATTCTAGAATTCTCTGATAGCATAAGAGCTCTTGCAATATTTCTTAGCCTAGGCCTGATGACATGAGTAATTGAACATAAGTGATGCCTCATTTCTTGGGAGATAGGATTAGGGAGGTAAATGGATCAGTAGGCTAAAAACAGAAAGTCTGTACCAGATAAGGTAAGTGAGGGGACACACAGGGAACCATTTACAATGGAACTAATAACAATGAATAAAATAATTTGGGAACGTAAAGATGAATTAAAGAGTAAATCATACATGGCCTCTGTGGACAGAGCATGCTACACAGGCATTGGTTCCTACAAAGTAACCAAGCCAATCCCAAAAGTAAATGCAACATAACATATGAATGTATATAAAGGAGGAGGTTTGCTGTGTAACTTTGGATGTGTAGTGTTCCCTATACCCACTCCCCATCTTTGTGTCTGATCAATTCAGAGGAGCTTTGCTGTATGCCAGATAAAGGAACCTAGAATTGAACTGAGTTGTTGGGGAACCAACTGGAATAGGTCTCAGGATAACCCCAACATAGTACCATGAGTCGGGTCTGCTTGTCTGGAGCAGGAAACGTATACACTCCTTAGTGTGAGGTTTGCAAGCTAGCATTATGTGAAATGTCTTGGAAGGTGTGACGGGTTGGACTAGGCCCAAGGTCCCCTGTTGGAAACCTCAGGGTGTTGCCATACACTATCCTGGAGAGGATCAGAAGAGAAGTCCTCCAAGTGACCTAGAATGTCTGCAGGGGAAGCAGGCAATCAGAGGGGCTTCAGAATTGGTCAACTGGGGGCCAGGAGGGCCATATAAAAAGGAGCAGCAAAGACAGAGACAGTCAATTGCTGCCTGGAGCTAAAAGAGGGAGGACCATGTTCCTAGCTGGCTGAAAGAGCAGCAGAACCATGGACAGCTCAGTGCAGGAAGGGACTGGGGAGCTAAGAAGGAGCTCCTGGCTGGCTGCTGGGACTGAATAAGGACTGGAAGAAGGTAAAGCCTGTATACCCCAGAAGGGATTAGTTCTGTTCCACCTACAGGGAGTGTGTGTGACTTGGCCGGAGGGCTGAGTCACTGAAGATCTGCTGAAGAAACCATTGACCAAGGGAGGGCACTCACGAGAGGTGTGTTGGACCCCATTACAGAAGGGTTTAACAGTTTAAATATTAGGAAGTTAGTACCATGCTGGAGAAGTGTATTAAATAAAGGGGGGGCCCTATGTACTTGGGACTGGCTAAAAAAGAAACTTCAGAAAATGGTATTAGATAAAAAGAAAAGAATGCTTGGCAGAGCACAGCAAAAGTCCATTAAATACCAAAAATAAATAAGTTATTAGCAGAGCATAGCAAAGGTCTGTTGAATGCCACGGACATTTTCCAAAAATAGGACCCGTTGGCAAACAGAGAAAAAATATCTAGGCTTTTTTATCTTAAGGCAAAGAAAGCCCAGATCGAAGAAGCAGTTTTACGAGGATTACTTCTGGTGACTAAAACATAATAAAATGTGCTATCTTGAGGGATGAAGGCTAAAAGCATAAAGAGCAAATCAGAGTTGTAGAGGAGGGAACACACTAAATGCAAAAGATTCTTGTAAGGTCAGGGTGAACATGTCTGTTGCCTGTTTGCATAAATCCAAAGTAAAAGGCTGTCATACTTCAATGACTGTATTTAGTGAGTAAAGCTTTTCAGGCAAAGTGTACTAAATTAAGAAATAAGTGGAAAAAATGTAAGAGATAAGCTTAGCTGCTCCCAAAGAAAAGTTGTCTGAGAAATGTGTTCTTCAGGTAGATAAGATAGAAGAGTTATGATCCCAGAATTTAGTAGATAGTGAGGTCTTGGGAAGTGTCTTATTAAAGAAAAACTGAAGTGAGTGATTTAAAAAAAAGGTACGTGCAGTTAAAAGGAGCTTTCCCACAAATTAATATTTCAAAGCTTGAAGGGAACTAAATAGTCCAGGGCAATGGAAGGAATAAAGTGTTAAAAATGATGTTAAAGTGTTTATATAAAAAAAGGAATACTTGGTTTAATAATGAAAACAAGCTATGGCAATATAACTTAGTGCAGTCATACCTGGTGAAATCCTTTGTAACGAAACTAATGGAGAAAGTCACGTGGTGACAACTACCACCACTATCCTTTTTTAGTATTTGGGGGATACATACTATACAAAGTAAAAGTGGCCTTAAGTGGTATGAAGTAAGAAAACTTGCACTCTTCTATCTCCACAAAAAAGTTAAACATTTGGAACAAGAATTGGTGAAGGATAAGAAAATTAGCAAGGGTCCGTACCATGAAGTTAAATGTAAAACCATTGCAACCCATACAATGTGGAAGAAGTTTGTTTTCCCTCCTCAAATACTGTTGCAAGACAATGCAAAGTATGGAAACCCCCAGACTTGTACTGCTGTTTGCACCTGGGGGAGGCTTACATATGCACATGCAATGTTTTACAGACAGAGTTGTTGGCCTGTGCGTTCATGTGAGGGGAACAGTCCCCAAATTGCACAGTACTGTTGAGATGCTGGGACACTAATAAAGTAAAAATTGCCTATACTGGTAATAAGTATTGTTTGGTGGCTGAAAAGGACCATTTCTGATGTGGAGCCAGGGATGTTATTTTAATTAACTTACGTTCTGTTTCACACCTAAATTTTCTCTATTGATAAATTGAAAAAAATATTTTGTACAATTTTTATAATGTAATTAAAATAAAAACAAAGTTAAAATTACAGAAGTATGCTTTAAAGGCAGAGCAAGTTAATAATGTGAAATTACACCCTGATGAGTTATAGAAGGTAAGCTTGCACCCCCAGTTTGTATGCTGAGCCTAGTATTTAAATGATTACAAATACTGTAGTCTCAGGAATATGTTGCTGGGTAATACACTTTAAAAAAAATGCACAACAAATATAATGCAAAGAAAAGGTATGCTAATACAGAAAAGGGAACAAAGGCAGTAGAATTTAAGCCTGCCTTGACATGAAAGACAATTACAGAGGCAAATAAATCAGCAAGCTGGAAACAGAATGTCTGTACTAGCTAAGATAAAGGGAACAATGGATAAGAAGTTGGGAACTTAAAGATGAGAGTCAAACATGGACAGTGTGTGGACAAAGCATGCTATACAGACAGTGGTTCCCACAAAGTGACCAAGCCAATCCCAATGATTGATGCAATGTATAATATATACAATGTAATGTGTAAATGTCTACAAAGGAAGAAGTTTGCTGTATAACTGTGGATGCGTGATACATCCTATACCCATCCTTTATGCTTGATCCTGATCAATTCACTTTAGCACTGCTGTATGCCAGATAAAGAAACATAAGTTATAATATTAAAGTCGAACTGAATTCTTGAAGACCCAAGTGAGAGGTCTCAGGGGAAGCTCAATATTTTATTAGTTCATAAAGGAAGTTCCTTTAAAAAATGTATAATAACTTTACATCTTCCCATCCAGTTGTAATATTTAAGCCTTCTGGGTCAGTGTTCAAGTCCCTTGGAGCCCATTCTTCCTTCTATACAAGCAGCAGGCAATCAGTTTAAAAAAAAAAAAGGAAGTATTTCTTCACACAATGCTTATTCAACTTGTGGAACTTGTTGCCAGGGCATGTTGTGAAGGCCAAAACTATAGCGGGGTTAAAAATAATTAGATAAGTTAATGAAGGATAGTGGCTGTTAGCCAAGATGGTCAGGGTGCAACTCTCTGCTCCGGGTGTCCCTAGAAGCTGGACAACAAGGGATGGATCACATGATGGTTGCCTATTTTGTTCATTCTCTCTGAAGCACCTGAATTGGCCACTGTTGGAAGACAGGATATTGGGCTAGATGGGTCATTGGTCTGACCCAGAATGGCCATTCTTATGTTTATGTTCTTGTGATAGGTGCAACAATACAGTGCCCTCTCCTAGTCTCCTATTTATGGTCTAATTTTTTGTAGTCTCAGGTTGAAGCAGGAGTTTTTCATTCTTTCATACTGCAACTCCATATTCAGCCACTAGCAGTTCAACACCAGCCCTCCTCAGATACAGCCTAGAATACTTTAAACTGTTTTGACTACATCTTAAAACCAATGTGTTAGAGACTGTCACAGTGCATACTGACCACATGAGAAACTAGCATGTATTCAGTTAATTTAGCCTCTTTTCTTGCTTGTTGACAATTTTCTTGCTGCTTCTATTTTAGCCAGAAGAACTTAGTATCTTGAATTTTCATAAAAAAGTGACCAAGCAGGTGGCACTACTTGGCTGTTGTAAATTTATTAAAAAAAAATCCTAATTCATATTAGAGGAAATTTTTTGGCATTATTCATCCATTTGTAACAGAGCATGGTGTGTACAGCACGGAATAATGCTGTTATTTTTTCACATGATTATCCCCGCCATATTACATATACATGTATATTTGCACGTGTATGGAAAGTAACACATACCCGTCAGTAGATAATATAAACACTGATTCCAGTAAAATATGAGTGAGACAAAAAAGGGAAAAAGATTATTTATTTCACCATGGTTGTAACTGTGACCTATCCTAATATATCCACTCCTACTCTGTGTGGGTGGCTACATAATTTGTGCCCTGGTTCCTTTTATTTACTCTTCCACAGTATTTATCATTATTAATATGTCATTACGCTGCTTTATAGCATCAGTAAACAAGTTACCAGCAATGGCAGTACATTTGCCTCATAGCATATCAACCACAATACTTTGTTTCCTGCCTAGTTTATTGCAATTGTTTGTCTACACAGTTTAAATGTCATACTAAGAGCAGAAAATATTTGACTGTACTGGTTGTGATGGGGAGGGAATAGATGTTTTAATATTTTAACAACGCAGAATTTACTGGTGCCATTGGTCAAAATTCAGAAGTACAGATGATTCTGGCTGATGGGGATCATACTAAAATAAGAGATAAGGGGGCCCTGATTCTGTAACTGGTTTAGTGCTGGCATGTAGCGCGCCATTGCTTTCAATGGGAGCTTCACATGGGCCTGAGTGAGCATAATTAATTTTGGGACTGGGGCCCTAGGGTCCTAACATGGCTACAAAGAACACAGAAGCATCTCCTACGCTGAAGGATTTCCATCAGATGAAATAACCAGGATATATTCAAGGCAGGTGTATCCTCTTTTATTGATACAAGTAGTAGTTATTCAGCTTGGTTGTTTTTTTAAATTAGTTGCCACAACAGGTAGTGCCCTGGAAAATGATAAAGCAGGAGTGATTCAAGAGAGTCTGAGAACCTCACAAAAGCCATTAAGTTAAGCCCCACCCTTTTCTCCAAAGCCTAGAATTTAGTGTGGAACCTTTGCCCCATTACCTGTCCTTGTGCCACATGGTCCCACAGTGGGGTGAGGGGAATAAATAAGTTACTTATGTGAGCACTCCGTGGAGTAAGTGATGGAAGTTTCCTGCAATGTGCCCTGGACAGGACTGTGCTAAAGAGTGCATTGTCAGTTAAGTGTTTCTTGATTGGGCACTTAATCTGCAAATTCCTTTCTCAAGAAGCTGGCCAAATGCTTCACTAATGTTCCTTAGAATCAAACACATTGAGATACAAGTACATAGCCAATATTTATAACTTCAACTATAAAAATGATACACACATACAGATAGCATAATCATAACTAGCAAATCATAACTTTGTCATAGACACCATACTTAACCTCCTTTGTACAAGATTTGGTGCCACTATCGGACCTTGGTTGCAACAATGATCTATACGCTTACGGTTCATGTCAATAACATCACACCCCCAATGCAAAATTTATGCAGGAAGGGATGATACAAACATTGCTGACTGCATCCCAACCCCCCCCCCCCTTCCTTGGTTCTGTCTTACTACAGCTGGTATTGGGTTAGAAGCCGTACCAGCGTATAACAAAAATGGTTTTATCAAAGTCATATTCAATAACATGATTGAATATCTTTACAAACTCAAGGTAAAACTTGGTTAGAACAATAGTGGATTGGATTTGCTCTTGCAGCATGGTTCCTGTATGTTTCATGTGATCTTGCCAAGAGCTAAAGAACATAGCTACTTTATCCATACAAGCTCTGGCAAATGTTTGGAACCCAATTAATATCAAGACAATGTAGATATTGATGTTGTTCATAGTATAGGACTCTGGAAAGCAATATAGTGGCGTGCCTTAGTTTCCCTTTTCCTACAGCACATTAGGTTTGGAATGTCTTTTTTCCTGTGAAAAGTTCCAAGACTGTTTACAGGCACTAACTGTGAAATATCAGCATTACAAGGCCTTTTAACATAAAGTGTGTTCTTATGTATCGCTTTTAACATATTCAATGGATTTTCCAATAGATTAGGCGCATTGTACATTTTTACAGTTTTTGGTAATAGCAACACAGTTACAAAAATCACCATTAGCAATAACAAATTCATTGCAAGTGTACATCTACAATCTTTTTTGTCATGCCACACCTTTGGCTCAATACCATTGGGGTTTTGGCTTTTTAGGGTTACCCTGTGGCTTCCCGTTGCAAAATTCAGGGTTTTTTTCTCCTTGTCCTGTAGGATCAAACCCTGATTTCTTTTGCTTAACAGAATCCATTGGCTGGTTGGGTGTGCTATCTTTGCTAACAGCTATTAGCAAGTCTTTCTTCTCCCTGTCAGCCAGGTAATCTGCATCAACACAGAGAGGACCCTGTTCACCAGTTTTCAGATCCTTAACTGCTACCAATTCCAAGGCTGGACTCTGTCTTAAAGAGATACCACACAAATCCAAAGAGTCTGAGGGTGAGAGTTTGCTTGCTCTCCCATGCATCCTTAAGCATTCGGCCATAAAACGGTTCTGCTTTGAAACACAAGTAACCAAATCTGTCCTTGGACCCTGGAGCACAGACTGCTCACTTAAAGAATCAGCATGGAGACATTCCTGTCCCAACACCATTGTTTTCCCAACAAGCTGGCCAAAACCAGCTACTTGGTCATAGGGCTGTTCAACTTTCTTAACAGCTTTTACTTCATCTGAGACCTTCTCAAAGCGATCGACACTGGATCTTTCAAAAGGAAAGTCAGTGGATCCATTCAGAACAGAAAATTTCTGGCTGTTAGGAACTGAAACTTCCTTGATCAAATCGATTCCACACCCTCGCACAGATTACCATGAGGATTCCTTTCCCTAGGAGCTTCTCTAAGCAACAATGCACCCTTCACAGAAATTCTGCCCTTACCCTCTTCACCTAGTGCTTGCTCTAAAAATAACATTTTCCTGAGCAACAATAGACTTTTTCTTACTTACATCCAGGATCACCTTTGGCCCATCAGGCAGATTCCTACACAATCCCCTTTCAGGCAAATTCAGACTCACTAGGTTCAGATTAGAGGGACTCTTTTTCCCTCTGCAACTTTCCTCACAGTCACTGGCAACATGCAAGTTGTCAGGCTCAACACACACAAGTTTAGAAATCATTTCCTCCTTGTTGCAAGTTTCCACACCATCAGTGGGTAACGCAATCAAATCACCTTTATGCTTTCCTTGTGCCCTAGCTATGGTATCACCTTGATCAGACAGAGTTGCTACACCCTTTCCCAGCAACACATTAGCAACAGGCAAAATAAAAGCACCAGAATTGTTTGGTCTTTGGGATTTTGCCTTGACACTAACGGGATGCAACCTAGTTACAGTGCCTAGCATTCTCCCTAGCAGACAAAAACTTAGGACCATTCCCTTCCTGGGCTTTAGCTATATTCAGAACCAACTCTGGGACAACTGCACTACTCTCAACTATCACAGGCTGAAAGGAACCTTCTGTCTGCTCCACAGACAAAGAACTGGAGACACATTCTCCTTTACCAGACCAACAGCTTGGGATACCCTTTCGCTTGTCCCAGCACACATGGCTATTCATAGACAATGGCTTGGAGATTGGGGTAGCTTCCTTCATGGGCAAGTAAATACTCTTAACCGATACAGGTACATTTCCTTCATTGTCACAATTCTCCACACTAGTAACAGCACCCATTTTCCACTGTCCTTGCCTTCCCAAACTGCTGATTGGACAAAGCCATCAGCTCACAAGGCTGCCTAGGCTCATCCACAGTTTTCTTGTCCTCTTCTCCCTTGTCCCCGCACACAGGACTGGTTACAGACAAATACTGGGATAGTGGGGCAGCTTCCTTACCTGGCACATTTCCACTCCCAACAGATAAACTGCTGCTTTTCTCACTACAGTGAGGCCTGGTCTACACTGCGGAGTGGGAGGGGTGGGGATATCAATCTAAGTTATGCAACTTCAGCTAAGTGAATAACATAGCTGAAGTCGACATACTTAGATCGACTTACCGTGGTGTCTTCACTGCAGTGAGTTGACTGCTGTCACTCCCCCGTCGACTCCGTCTGCACCTCTCGCAGCGGTGGAGTACAGGGGTCATTAGGAGAGCACTCGGGGATCGATTTATCACGTCTAGACTAGACGTGATAAATTGACCCTTGCTGGATCGATCACTGCCCGCAGAGCCGGTGGGTAGAGACATACTCTGAGCTACTTCCAGTAAACCACAGTTACTCAGGATCACTTTTATAAGCTGTACTAGCCAACAATTCATCACCCATCAAAAATCTACCCTTTCCTTCCTCAGTTAGAGCTTTAACCTGACCATCCACTTTAATCTGCTCCTGAGAAACATTTTCCTGACCAATGAGATCTTTCTGTGCTTGATCTAATTCCAGATTCACTTTTGAGACATTAGACAGACATTCAGAAACTTCATTCACAGACAAACAGCTATTTCCCACCAGGTTAGAATCCCCCTCTCCCTGGCCATAGCAAAACTGGTTTAACACAGAAAACTGCTCAAATTAATATAGCATACCAACACTGTTATAAACTGGACTTTTAAGATGATACAGTTTCTGCTGTTCTTACATTGCTTTTTTGACTTGGAGCTGAAGTCTGGCAGTTTCTTGTTGCATCTGGCAAACCCTCTCCTCAGCAACCAGCAGTTCAATACACTCCCTATGAGCCCTTTCCTCTCTTTTAGCAGCTTCCTTCTCCAGCTGGGCCAAGGCTTCCTTCTCTCTCATTCAAGTTTCTCATTCGAAAGAAATATGGATGAAAGCTAAAACTGGTTAAATGGAATCAATTGCATACAGTAATGGCAAAGTTCTTGGTTCAGGCTTGTACCAGTGATGGAATAAAATGTAGGCTCAAATCAAGTCTCTGGAGTACATCCACAGCTGGGGTGGGTCATTCACTTCTTTCTTCAGAGCTTCAGTGTAGCATAGGTTTCAGAGTAGCAGCCGTGTTAGTCTGTATCTGCAAAAAAAACAGGAGTACTTGTGGCACCTTAAAGACTAACAAATTTATTTTAGCATGAGCTTTCGTGAGCTAAAGCTCACTTCTTCGGATGCATAGAATGGAACACACAGACAGGAGATATTTATACATACAGAGAACATGAAAAGGTGGAAGTATGCATACCAACAGGCAGAGTCTAATCAATTGAGATGAGCTATCGTTAGCAGGAGGAAAAAAAACTTTTTGAAGTGATAATTAAGATGGCCCATAGAAGGTGTGAGGAGAACTTAACATAGGGAAATAGATTCAATTGGTGTAATGACCCAACCATTCCCAGTCTTTGTTTAAACCACAGTTAATTGTATCTAGTTTGCATATTAATTCAAGTTCAGCAGTCTCTCTTTGGAGTCTGTTTTTGAAGTTTTTTTGTTGCAAAATTACCACCTTCAAGTCTGTCACTGAGTGGTTAGAAAGGTTGAAGTGTTCTCCCACTGGTTTTTGAATGTTATGATTCCTGATGTCAGATTTGTGTCCATTTATTCTTTTGCGTAGAGACTGTCCGGTTTGGCCAATGTACATGGCAGAGGGGCATTGCTGGCACATGATGGCATATATCACGTTGGTAGATGTGCAGGTGTACGAGCCCCTGATGGTGTGTCTGATGTGATTAGGTCCTGTGATGGTGTCACTTGAATGGATATGTGGACAGAGCTGGCATCGGGCTTTATTGCAAGGATAGGTTCCTGGGTTAGTGTTTATGTTGTATGGTGTGCGGTTGCTGGTGAGTATTTGCTTCAGGTTGGGAGGCTGTCTATAAGCGAGGACTGGCCTGTCTCCCAAGATCTGTGAGAGTGAGGGATCATCTTTAAGGATAGGTTGTAAATCTTTGATGATGCGCTGGAGAGGTTTTAGTTGGGGGCTGTAGGTGATGGCTAGTGGTGTTCTGTTATTTTCTTTTTTAGGCCTGTCCTGTAGTAGGTGGCTTCTGGGTACTCTTCTGGCTCTGTCAATCTGTTTTTTCACTTCAGCAGGTGGGTATTGTAGGTTTAAGAATGCATAGTTCCTCCAGAGGTAAGAAGCAGGATTGTAGACAAAATGGAGGGGTTTCCAGGGCCTTTTATATTCTCTCTCTTGTTGGCAGAAACCCCTTTGTTCTCCTGTGCAAAAGCACAGCAACAAGATGGAGTTTGTAGCTACCTGGGCAAGTCACATGCCCATGCATAAATCAGTTTTCAAGCAGCAGCCATTGCTCACATTCTACCTTGAACGTCCCCAGGAAGACTTCTCATGTGAATTGGAGTCTCCCAAGGTCCATTAACAATTAAGTGTTTCTTGATTGGGCACTTAATTTACAAATTCCTTTCTCAAGATGCTGACCAAATGCTTCACTAATGCTACTTAGGCCATGGCTACACTTGCAAATTTGCAGCGCTGCAGCAGGGTGTGAAAACACACCCTCTCCAGCGCTGCAAATTGCGGCGCTGCAAAGCGCCAGTGTGGTCAAAGCCCCGCTCCCAGCGCTGTAGCGCGGCTCCCGGCACTGTACGTTATTCCCCACAGGGAGGTGGAGTATGGACAGCGCTGGGAGAGCTCTCTCCCAGCGCTGGCGCTTTGACTACACTTAGCGCTTCAAAGCGCGGCAGCGCTTTGAAGTGCAAGTGTAGCCATAGCCTTAGAATCAAACACATTGAGATACAAGTACATAGCCAATATTTATAACTTCAACTACAAAAATGATACACACATACAGCTAGGATAATCATAATCAGCAAATCATAGTCTTGTCGTACTATGATTAGTACTAGTCTTACTTAACCTTCTTTGTACAAAATTTGATGCCACTATATGACCTTGGTTGCAACAATGAGCTATATGGTTACATTTCATGTCAATAACATCACAGTCGGCATAACTTTTATCAACAGCATTCTGTAGGGTAGAGAAGGTGTCAGGCACAGCAGCATGATTAATGAATATCAAACTAGCATTTCAGCTTGTCCCTGGAACCACTACTAAGTTAGAAAAGCTAAGAGCCTGATTCTTGGCTTCTCTGTAAGCTTGTGTGGTTTTTCTTTTAAAACCTCAGTTTAACTCCAACTTCCACAGAGAGCTACAGATGTACTCCAATTATGTACCAGGGAATGGGTGTTCTTTTCTGCACAAGAACACTTTGCACCTGCTGCTCCTTGTCTGTAAAGGGACGAGCAGGTGCAGAGTGTTCTTATTCAGAAAAGAACACCCATTCCCTGGTGCATAATTTGGACCTGTCCTTTGGTTAGAGCAATACAAACAAAGCAGCAAAGAGTTTATTTATGATTTTTTGCTGGTACAGTTTTGATTTTTTCACTAATATTTGCAAAACTAAACGTGTGCATTATGGAGGAAGACAAGATGTCAGAGATTGACATCATTGTGGACAGTTCAATGTAAATATCCTCTTGAGACAACACAGTTTTACCATCTCTTTTAATACATATGGGGTCAAATTCCTGCCCTCAGTTATATCTGTGCAACCCCACTGACTGGCAGAAGCGTGTGAAATTGAAAGGCAAGTTAATCAAGTAGCGTGATTCAAGTTATGGGTGAATGTTCAGGTTAGTCTGTATTTTTTAGGAGTTATTTCACCATCTCTCCTTCAACTCACTGCCAACTCAAAAGTAATGGAGGAAATAACCTCCTTGTGGGTCACTGCTATATTTCTTATAACCTTTCCAAAACAGCAGGACAAAATGTTGTCAAAAAGCCACTGAAGCTGAATGAAATTGAAATCTACATAGGAATTGGGAAGTGTCCTTACCAACTTTGTTTTTTTAAATCATTTTTTTTCCAGGTAAACTTCTTCAGCAATTATGTAGAAACAAACAATGGGCAGTGCCCATATAAAATTCAGTCAGTATCTACATGGATTAATAATGAAGGGAAACAGAAAATGTTGAATTTATTTGCTAATTACACTGATTACATAAATAAGACTTTAGCAAATGAGAGAATTGTTGGTTCTCCTCAACAAGCATATTTTTCTCTTGTGCTTTTAACATTCTCTCTAGAGAGAAAAATACCTTTTTTCCCTTCTCAAGAATGCCATTTCATATGATTTCTGCCTCCTGTGAAATTCAACCACATTTTAAATAACATGTAAATAATAAGGGCATTTTCCATAATAATGTTAATTCCCTGTGGTAACCACAATTCTGTTTAACATGTTTATGTAAATTACTTTTTGGGTCAATTGTGGCTTGATTGAAGTTGCCATTTTCAAGTCACATTATCAGTCTCCTTATTTTGCTGGGTACACCAGCTCATGCACTTGAACAATGAGAGACCTACAAAAATATTTGCATTAAGTCCCAGGGGAAATCAGTGAAGCCATATGCTCAGCATAAACATACAAGCAAACTTCTTGAAAATATAGTGAACCATACAATTTCATTTCTCCTTTATAACTTGAGAGAAGTAGGGATGAATTAAACATGCAGCAGATGACAATTTGAAAGCAAAGTTAAATCTGTTCTCATCTATAGTTATTCAAATTAGGTATCTTATTAACCATTTGCACTTTGAAATAGAGAAAGCATAAACGGTGATTCATATCAAATCCTGGCTGCCATTATAAATCAACTGATTGGTGTTTGGCTATGACATATCTGTTGCAGTTTGAAGTTCTCTACCAAATTACACTTTGAAAATGAGATTAGGTAACTTCAGAAGCAGAACATTTCATCACATCAGGTGACAGTCTCCAGGGGATCTTTGTGACCGAACCCGTCACATATGTATACACTGCACACCTTACAGTGGAACAGTTGTGCTGGTATGGCCGTACCGCTGTAAGGCACACAGGGTAGCCGCTCTTTGTCAGCAGGAGAGAGCTCTCTGCCCCTCCCCCCAAGGGGTTTGCTCTTGCTCCCATATTAAAATCCCATTAATTGTAATGTTACAGGATCGTGGCCCTGTGCTACCTCAGTGTCCCCCAGCTTCCTGCTGGAAGACCTATGCTATCAAGCCAGTCTGCTGTATATTGCCCCCAAAATCCAATTTAATTGAGGTTTCAAACTGCAGAAGCAGAACTCATGTAAGCTAATGTCATTGTAAATAGTTGGCTATTTCCCAGGGATGGTGTAAGGCTTAGTTATTTCATGTATTAAAAATCCTCCAGGGACAAATGATATTCATCCAGGAGTACTGAAGGAACTTGAGAATGAATTAGCTGTTCTAAAATATGGAATATTTTGGTAAAGTCAGCAAATATACTGGAAGGTAGCAAGTGGTGAACCTGTCTTAAAAAAAGGAACCAGGGATGATCTTGAGAATTACACGCCACAGAGCGTTAATTCAGCAACAGGAAATTTGGATGGAAAAACATTTAAAATATAATTAGGTTCACTTAGGTGAACATTGTATGACAGGGACAAACCAGCATGATTCTAAATAAAAACATTGTGCTTCTGTCATTTACTAAAGGTCTTTGAGTATGCTAACAAAACAGCAGACACAGGAAATCCAGTTGTTAATTTATTTGGACTTTGAAATTACTATAATAAAATTACTAAAGGTTGTTAATGAAACACTTAGTAAGGGAGCAAGAGGAAAGCTTACTGTCATGGATCAGAAACTGAGACACAAAAAACAAACAGTAGGAATAAATGGTCAATCTTAAACATGGCAAAAAATTAATAATGGGAATTCTGTAAAGAGCTCTATTAAGCCAGGTGTTGTTTAACATATTCTCAGTGTTCAGGAATAAGGAATGGACAGCAGTAAAAGCAACAAAACTTGCAAATGACACATTGTTTAGGTTAGTCAAGACTAAGGATAACTATGGATTTCCAGAGGGGTCTTTTAAAGCTAGGTGACTGGGCAGCAATGTGGTATATTAAATTCAAACACAAGGTAATGCACATTAGAAAGAACAAGGTGAACTATTTAGACACATTGTTGGGTTCTAAATTAATTGTAACCATTCAGAAAACTGAAAACTTCTGTGGATAGCTCAGTGAAAACATCTGTCTAATGCAAATTAACATGCCAAAAAAGCAAACAAAAGTGTTAGAAAGTGCCTGTGTGTATGTAAATAAATACTTAAAAGAAAAGTACTGAAAATATTTCCCACTATATAAATTGAGGGGAGCCCTTCACCCCAATAGAACTAAGATACAGAAGGTATAGAGGGACTCCAGACATGGGCAGTGGGAAAACTTCCATATGAGAATAGAGTGAAAAGAGAAAAGATAATAACTGTTTTGTCTAGAGAGAAAACAAATTAAAGGGGACTTAATTTGTAAACAGTGGTCTAGAGAAGGTCAGCCTGATGCTCTTATCCTTTCTCATACAAAGTAAAAGAATTGGTGAGGGAACACTGCTCTTCTGGTTTTTACAAGTGTTCTTGCTTTAGTGATAAAGATTCAGAAAAATCATTCAGGAATGTGTAACACCCTTACCAGACCACAAACCAAAACACTATGAGATTTGTTCCCAATAATGTGTATTAAAGCAGACACTACATTCAATATGCATAGCTGTATATGTCAGCAGTCTGCTCCTGCTAATGTTTGCACAAGTATTGAAGCTGATTTTATAAGGTAGGCAGTGTAACATACCAGGGTACAGTCCACCCCAGTGTGGGGCTTTCACCCATGACCTGAAACTTGGATGCCTTGCTGAAGTAATTCTCACTTGGGCCACTCACAAAGAGACTTCCAGTATGGGAGCCAGACCCTGAGTGTCTGTGTAACTGCAACCTGCCCACCAGACTTGGATTATACTCTGGCTCTCACCAGTCTTGGTTAGACTACAGAGTGACCCCAACATACCCCCAGTCTCAGATTTCCCCCCAGAAATGTATGTCCTGCACTGCCCAACCCTCTTCTGGACAATACAAAATATTTTAAATCTGTTATTCCTTAGATGGAATTTATATGCCATTTGAGCATCTCAAATAGTTATTCAGACACTTCTGTTTAAACACAGTGGATTAGATAAATAGTCAAACAAGTTCATTAATTACAAAGAGATTTTAAGTGAGTACAAGGAATGAGGCATAAAAGTTAGAAATGGTTACAAGAAAACAAAGATAAGACATTTACTAATACCTAACTTAAGCTATATTAGATTCAAGCAAAGTTTCTCATCACTTGCTCTATCAGCTTATTGACCCAACTCTCAGGTCAGGACCCCACCCCCAGAGTCCAACAACTGCTTCCTTTGTCCCTTCAGGTGTAGTGAATGAGGTGGGCAGGGAGAGAGAGACCAGAGTGCCTTGTGGTGTTTGTCCCTCCTTTTTATAGTTTCAGTCCCTCTCTTGAAAATCATTTCCAGCTGGGCACTAGGATACAAACAGTCCATGTGGAAGGATGTTCCCTGCTGGCTTTTTCTCATCTGTTTGAGCTGTCCTTGATTCCCTTCCCACTTGATGACTCAGTTTACTGCTTAAATGCAAATTAAGCGGAGCACATATTCCTTTGTTTAGGACAGAGCTGTTTGCCAACCTCTGTTTGGGCAGGGCTATGGCATTTGGACATGTGTTAATAACATCATACAGGGAAATCTTATAACTTTACATACAAGATTGCCACATATTTTATCAGAATGATATTGACCAGCAAATTATGTATTTTCAAATGATATCTTAAAAGACATACATTGTACAAAGATTATTACAATAGCATTCAAGGTGTGAATACAGGGTAAATTCAAACTACTTATTTATAGGCTGCAATATTAAGACTTGACATTAAGCAGCTGGAATTCCAATAGGCTGAATGATGTGCATTGTTGGTGAAACTCCTGTCTTCTGTGGGAACAGTTTTTCACTTTGTATGTCTTCTCCCAAGCTGATCTTTTTCTATCAGCAGACAGAGGTCAGATCCACTTTGAGAAGATTAAATCCTGCCAATGTTCATTGACGTGGTCTAGATGGTTAGCTTCAGTGGGAGGTCACAAACACAACTAATTTTGATTTTCCTGCTTTCTTTTAACAGAAAGAGAAACCTGACCAAATAAGTTTTCACATCAGTAAAGCAGTGAATAACTGTTTATCCAAAAACACGTCCTCTTTTTTTCCCTTCCATGTAGCTTATTTGGTTACATGCACAATAAAGTGGGAAGTTGGAACTTATATTAAGTTTTAACAGTTTCTCTCCTAAGATGACAGCTTTTCTGAAAAACTCAGCAGTTCTTCTTAAAACAGAATAGAGAATGCATACAACAATACAATACAATTATGCAGCATCTTTCCAAAGGGTGACAAACTACTCATAGATATTTTGGCCTTGCTTTTGTAACATAATTCTCTCATACTAAGATGAAAAGTTATTTTGAAGATATTACACTTAAATTTGTTTTTCCCTTTTCCTAGCATGGAAAAGTGATGTTTGGGTTTTCTTATGATGCTGTAACTTTTCTTGTCAGAATTCTGCAAGAAAATGTTTTCTTTGAAATGTGGCAATTCTGTTTCAGAGTTCCTAGATGCAATTGGTATCTCTCTTGGGGAGAAGAAACAAAGTGTGACTGTGGTGTGTAGATCAATGCCAAATAACAGTTGAGACAGTGATTTCTTGAAATAAAAGCCTTAGATGCATGTTAACTTTAATCTTGCAAATAGTTTGTTTCCTGTAGATTTTCCTACATTTCTAAGATGTACTCACTAATAGCTTATGTTTTTACCCTTCTATTGAACACTATAAGGAAGAGAAACTTTATTCCTAAAATAGCAAATAGCATTTAATTGTGCTCTGTGGACTTTTCTTAGAAAAAGAGAAGCCATTTGGCTTTCCAGTGCTTTAAAGGAGATTGCCAGGTCAAAAAAAAATCATTTAAAAACAATACTTCCTTAGCTGTTTTACCATTAATATTTCAAAGATTAGTACTGGAATAATTTACAGAAATCTACTTTTTATCATTTATACTGTTTATGCACTGTTTGCTGCTGCACTTAGTTTAGCTTGGAAAAAATGGAAGGAATGTTCTAAAGCAACATCTTCATCTGTGATTTGAAACCACCTGCAGGTTACTATCGTTACTACACACGTTTACTCCCTTTACCCAGATGAGGAATCAGGTCCCTCTGATGAGTGCTGCACTTACTCCTTCTGGCTTTAGGCACTTTGGGCCCAATTCTTCTCTCATTAACACTGGAGTACATGTGGAGTAACTCCAGTGAAGTCAATGGAGTTTTTCCATCAGAGAAAAAGTGGGGTAAATGAAAGCAAAGTCAAGCCCAGTAAGATGATCAATAATCACAGAAGCACAGTAGCTGACAACTGCCGAGAGCCAAATTCATCCCTTTGCCTGACCTGAGATCAGCTCAGGGACTGCGGTGGGGTGTGTGTGAAGGTTGCTTTATGCCACCTCTGTCTTACTCCTTTGCCAGGGACAACTAGGAACTGCTTTGGCCTCAGGCACAAACTAAAGTAGCCTCAGAAGCTGCCTATCTTGGTCCAGGCTACCAATGACCCTCAAAGTAACTTCTCTGCATCTAGGGGCTGGTCTACACTGGGTGGGGGTATCGATCTAAGGTACGCAACTTCAGCCACGGGAATACCGTAGCTGAAGTCGAAGTATCTTAGATCGATTTACCTCGGGTCCTCACGGCGTGAGATCGACGTCCGCGGCTCCCCATGTCGACTCCGCTACCGCTGCTCGCTCCGGTGGAGTTCCGGAGTCGACAGGAGCGCATTCAGGGATCGATATATCGCGTCTAGATGAAACGCGATATATCTATCCCCAAAAAATCGATCACTACCCGCCAATACAGCGGGTAGTCTGGACGTACCCTAGGAGTAGTCAGGGTATAGGAACACCACAGCCACTCCTTTCTTTCCTTTATACACCACAAGCCACTATGCTTCCTGTACTGAATGCTGATGGAAGAGGTGTAGAGCTACCAGCCAGTGAAGGGGCATAGACCAAGCTGCCTACAGCCACTTTAAAACCGTAAGTGCTGAAGAACATTACTCATTGAAAACAGAAAGAGTTGAGTGGCATTAGCTCCCATCCAACCCTTCAACTGGAACAGAGTGAAATACTCACTCCAAGACCCTAAAGGGGAAGAGGTGGTGGGGAGTGTGAAGTTCCTTCATCCAAACAAAGAGGATGAACTAGGCATGTGAAGGAAGGCAAGGTCTTCCTGCTCAGCATCCTTGAAAGTGCCAAGGGAATTAATCTAAACAATTTTTTGATATGGGGTTGCAGGAGAAAAAGTTGGATGAATTGTCTGTAGTTACAGGAGAAAGAAGATTAAGCTTGGGACACTCAGGTTTGGCTTTTTAAGAAGAGCAGTTATCCAGGCTGTACTACTGTAATCAAAATGAAATAAATTCAGTTGATTTTGCTTTGGGTTTTGCAGAGATCTGTCTCCTGCAACAGAATGCACACATTTAACAGCCATGTACAGCTGACTCAGAGGCAATCAATATGTGGAGACTGTTTTTTCATAGCATTTCCCTGGCTAACCTAACAGAGGGAAAATGGTGTAATATAAGCTAGCTTTACTGTGTTCAATGAGATTCCTCTCACTGAACCATGATAGGTTTCAGAGTAGCAGCCGTGTTAGTCTGTATCCGCAAAAAAAACAGGAGTACTTGTGGCACCTTAAAGACTAACAAATTTATTTTAGCATGAGCTTTCGTGAGCTAAAGCTCACTTCTTCGGATGCATAGAATGGAACACACAGACAGGAGATATTTATACATACAGAGAACATGAAAAGGTGGAAGTATGCATACCAACAGGCAGAGTCTAATCAATTGAGATGAGCTATCGTTAGCAGGAGGAAAAAAAACTTTTTGAAGTGATAATTAAGATGGCCCATAGAAGTTGTGAGGAGAACTTAACATAGGGAAATAGATTCAATTGGTGTAATGACCCAACCATAACTGTGGTTTAAGGCAGAGTCTAATCAATTGAGATGAGCTATCGTTAGCAGGAGGAAAAAAAACTTTTTGAAGTGATAATTAAGATGGCCCATAGAAGTTGTGAGGAGAACTTAACATAGGGAAATAGATTCAATTGGTGTAATGACCCAACCATAACTGTGGTTTAAACAAAGACTGGGAATGGTTGGGTCATTACACCAATTGAATCTATTTCCCTATGTTAAGTTCTCCTCACGCCTTCTATGGGCCATCTTAATTATCACTTCAAAAAGTTTTTTTTCCTCCTGCTAACGATAGCTCATCTCAATTGATTAGACTCTGCCTGTTGGTATGCATACTTCCACCTTTTCATGTTCTCTGTATGTATAAATATCTCCTGTCTGTGTGTTCCATTCTATGCATCCGAAGAAGTGAGCTTGAACCATGATAATGAACAACAGACCTTTCAGGTTAGAGATTCAATTTCCCAGCTTTGAAATCCCCATTAGATATAGTTTTTGAAAAGATACACACATGCCAAGGTTTCTTGCTGTTCTTTTGGTGATTTATTATACATGAGGACCTAGGGCCAGATGTTCAGCTGGTGTAAATCAACAAAGATGGAGCTACATTGATTTACAGTAGCTGAGGATGTGACCCACAGGTTTTAATGCTGTTCCATACAGAACAGAGTTCTGGGAGTTGGTAAACAGGCTCTAGGGATATGTCTAGGATCATAAGGGGGAGCCATAGGAAGAATGGCAGGGAGTGTCACACTGGACCTAGAAAGTGGGTGGAGGTTTTGCCTACAGAAGAAGCTTTAGGATTGGCTCCACTTATCAGGACCTGGCAGAATGATGGGGGGAGCCACCAACTACATAGCAAGGACCCAAGGAGGAATTGCTGCTAGACCAATAAGAAAACCTTTGACAGTGTGCTTCCTGTTCCTATCTTTGCACGGAGCTGGGGCGGGGGAGGGGGGAAAGAGGAACCCCACGTGCTGAATCTGAAAGACATTTTCTTTTCACTCTTTTCTTTGAGGTGCCTATTGAGATTAAGGTCAATCTGTATGTATTTCTTTGCTTCTGAACAGGTATAACAACTTTGAACCTAGTATGTTTTCTAGGGCTGGCAAGAGAAAAAAAGGGAGGAGAGTTTCTTTTTTTGTAAACACGTAAGTGGGTTTATTGTAACCCCAGGCTCTAAAGACATAATATTTCAAATGCCAGCATCATTTGCCTTCTGTTTTCTTTCACCCTTTCAATGGAAGTAATGTTCTTTAGGTAACAGGATATCAATTATCAGAGGGGTAGCCGTGTTAGTCTGGTTCTGTAGAAGCAGCAAAGAATCCTGTGGCACCTTATAGACTAACAGACGTTTCTGACTAACACGGCTACCCCTCTGATACTTGACACCATGCAAGGCACTGCATTTAGCCGTATGGAGTGGAAATCCATCAACCTCATGAAGAAACTTGCACAAATACAGACAGATATCATCTTCCTTTCCAAATGCAAACGGTAAACGTCTGTTAGTCTATAAGGTGCCACAGGATTCTTTGCTGCTTCTACAGGATATCAATGTTTTTCCATGTTCTACTATATTTCCTTGTTCAGTTTCTTCATTAGGAACCACATATTATTCCAGCAAGCTGATGTTCAGTTAGCTTTTCTTTAATAAGTGTGTCAGTTGCCTTTAATAAGCATTCTAGGTGTTTACAATTATCTTCTCCATTTGGGATGTGCAGCATCCACTTGTATACCACACATGAAGTAATTAAACTTGCAAAAATCGAGTCAGGTCTTTCCCAACTTGGAACTAACTAGTTGGATCGCTTTCAGGATACGGATCTGTCAGTACTTCCGATGTTATTCACTTTGTTCCTTTTGAATCGTTCACAGCCAGCTTGTTGGGCAGGAGGTTTCTGGACAAAGTGCTCTTTAAATAAGAAAAGCACTTTAAACATTGAGTGTGGCTGAACTTCTGAGACAGCATGTGCAATCAGGCTAGTAGTTCAAAGCAGTGTATAAAAGCTATTTGTTAGGGAGGAACAGAGCTCAGTTCAATATACCCATTCCTATATCAATAAAAATGTGTGTTGTAGAACATCTAAATAAAAATAATTTGCTTGACTGTTCATTTTGTAATGGAAAGTTTTTGATGTCTGTAGAAATTTGTTTTCATTGCGGTAATGTTCCTGTTTGATGTAGCAAGATCTCTGGATTTATTTAGATTATGTGTTTTATCTCTTTATAGAAAAAACAAACAAAGGCTACTGCTAACTGGATGGTGTCATCTTCCCTGTATTATATGAACTCCAGGAAATGTAAACTGCCAAAAAATTGTATTTCAAGATAAGAGAGGAACTCTATGGAGTGTTTTTACATATGTACAGTTACTCTGGAAAATATTTTTAGCATAGTTGCACTGGTGTATCTGACTGAGGGTATGGCTACACTGGCGATTTGCAGCGCTGGAAAGCCTCCACCAGCGCTGCAATTAGTAAGTGGCCACACCTGCAGGGCACTTCCAGCGCTGCAACTCCCTGGCTGCAGCGCTGGCCGTACACCACACTCAGCATGGGGAATAAGGATTCCAGCGCTGGTGCTGCAGCGCTGGTCATCAAGTGTGGCCACACACCAGCGCTGTGATTGGCCTCCAGGGTATAAGGTGTATCCCAGAATGCTTTTATAAATTACTCTCTTTGTTTTGTTATGCATCCTCTCTTTGTTTTGTTGTGAACGAGCTCCGATCAGAGCTCTGTTGCCGTTGCCGCTTATCTAAAAAACAAACAGAGCTCCTGTTTGCTGTGATCATCTGTACCTGGCTGTAAACAATCAAATGAGATTGCAGGCAGGGAGGGAATGAAACAGCGGGGAGTCGTGTTGGCTGCAGGCTGTTTGCAATTAAGAGTTAAGACTAAGGGGTTGGAAACATGTTCTGATTTTTCAAGGCAGGAAGCTAAACACACAGTGTTGGCTCCAAAAATCCCCTCTCTCTCTCCCCCTGCTCCCTGTCACACTAGACCCCACTCCACCCCCCTCTTTTGAAAAGCACGTTGCGGCCACTTGAATGCTGGGATAGCTGCCCATAATGCATCACTCCCAGCAGCGCTGCTAATGCTGCAAATGTGGCCACACACCAGCGCTGGTAGCTGTGAGTGTGGCCACACACCAGCGCTGCTCCTACACAGCTGGATGAGCCCACCCTCCTAGCTAAACTGGTAGTGGAACAAGTTTGTGCCCATGATAGGGACGATTCAGCGAGAAAAGCAGGATCGGGCCCAGGCGGGCAGGCAACAGACAGAGAGATTAGAGAACAGGTTGGAAACTTTTGAGGGTGTAGTGGAAGGAAGGAGTAAGTGAATATAAGCATGAGGATTTCAAATACTCAGGAGGATATTTGGAATGGTGATTTGAATTGGTAAATGGCTGTTGGAAGACAAAGCAAGTGATTTTTAAGGAAAGTGAAAAGTTAACTCTGTAGTTGCTGGAGGGAACAGCAGTTGAACTTTGTAAAAATGCTAAAGAGAAAAGTTTTTGGTGTCTTTAAAATGTTTGTAAATAAATTCAGGCAAAGAAATTATTAGATTGCAATCATTTGGCTATGAACAATTTTGTTAAATTAGTTAAAGAATGTATACAGTGCTATGTAATTAAAATTGTATTAGGCTCTAAGGGCACTGTAAGTGGTGATGTTTTCTTTCAGTGTTTAAAAGCAAAAGTTAAAAGTAAAAAGCAAGCCAGAAAGGATCTGTGTTAATGCAAATTATCTAACTGATAAGGTAGAAGCCGCTGTAACCTGGGCTGCCTATAAAACACATACAAGAAAATATGGGGTAATTCCCCTGTTTTGCCTAAAATCAACAAGAGTATTTGTATATTTTAAGTAATTGACTGCCCAGAAGGGGTAGACCTCTGTTTTTGTCTTTCAGATAATCAAAGAAAACTAATGCCAGCTGAACAGCATTCAACGTACCATGCATTTACTGACTGAGTAAAAAATTATGTTTTGTGTTCTATGTTCTGTCTTGTGGTGTTTGTCTCGTGGCCAGAATTGCTGTGTTTAATATTTTCATGGGATGGTCTGATTTAAAATCTAGCGGAAGTGTTGGATTGAAATGTGGATACTTGTTTTGTTCGACTTAGAATACAAAGTGTTTGGATACATCAGAAAAATGTGATATACTAAAGTCTAATACATTTTCTTAAGTAAGAGAAAGAAACTACATTGGCCAAATCTTTTAATTACAAATTGTTGTTAAAATTTGCATACTGACGGTCTTTGGAAGCAAAGACATGAAAAGTTAACCCACTCCCCATATTGTACGTGGGATCTTCTGGCTACCTCAGATTTCAGAGGGCTGGGGATGATAGGAAGCTATTGCTGTTGTTAAATGTACCGCTCACAAGACCCCTCATGATGAAGTTACCCGTGGAAATGCTTTGGCAGACTCTGCAGCCCAAGCAGCGACCCTTTCCGTACCTCAGGCTGAACATACTTGTGTCCTAATTGAGCGGCCTTCACTAGCCTCCCTTGAGGATCTGGCTAAGATCCAGGAGGCTGCATCAAGAACCGAGAAACACTCTTGGAGTGCTGCTGGATGCATTTTCCATACTGATCATCTTTGGTGTGCCCCGGATGGTCGCCTGGTGGCACCGAAGATGTTACTGCCCTATCTTGCTCGCATATACCATGGAATGGCACACGTGAGCAAAGGGGGGATGGTTGCTGCAGTTAACATAGATTGGTGTGCACCGAGTTTCCCTTCTGTAGCACATTCCTACTGTCAACACTGTGTGATTTGTCAACAGCACAACATTGGTAAAGCTGTTAAAGCTAAGCGGGCAGCCCACCCTCCTCCTTGGGGACCTTTTGTAAATATTCAGATTGATTTTATTCAAATGTCTAAATGTTGTGGTTATGAATATGTATTAGTTTTAGTTGATGTATTTACCAATTGGGTTGAAGCTTTTCCTTGCAGGAAAGCAGATGCCAGGACTGTTGTGAAACTTCTGCTTAAAAATTTTTATACACGTTTTGGCATCCCTGTGAGTATCAACAGTGATCGTGGAACTCATTTTACTGGACAGATTGTAAAGGAGTTATGTGCAGCTCACTGCCCTCACCACCCACAGTCTGCTGGGACAGTGGAACGCCTGAACCGGATTTAAAAGAATAAACTGGCCAAGATTTGTACTGAGACAAACTTAAAGTGGCCAGATGCCCTTCCTTTGGCACTGATAAGTATGAGAGCCATTCCCAATCGAAAGACTGGACTCAGCCCTCATGAAATTTTGACAGGACGCCCAATGCAACTACCAGCTGCACCCCCACTAACCCTAGCTCAGATGGACATTCATTTGATGGATGACATAATGCTTAAGTATTGTCAGGCACTAATGAAATGTGTTAAGTCTTTTTATACACAGGTGAAGGAAGCATTACTGAAGGATCCTGTGCAACCTTGCCACTCATTGGAACCAGGAGACTGGGTCTACATAAAGATCCATCAACGGAAGACTGCCTTGGCTCCACGCTGGAAAGGCCCTTTCCAAGTCCTGTTGACTACCAACACCGCTGTGAAGTGCCAAAGACTGACTGCTTGGACCCAGGATTCTCACTGCAAAAAGACCCCTCCACATCAGGAGAATTTTCCTACTGATGATTAGCCTATTCTTTCTTCTAGTTCTACTGTGCTTCTGGACAGCAGGGAAAAGGACAAGGTGACGTGCTAGCAACCTCTCCCTTGTCCACTGACAAACCAACTGTGCCTTTGAATTTTTCTAGAAGAAGCAAAACCATTACAGGGTGATGTCCTGATAATCTCCCCTGTAGGATGCTGAACCACAACTGCTTCGGGAAAGAAGAAGAAACACCCACTCCACTGACATTGCCAAAGTCCAGGAATTCCTGACTAAAAGGGACATTGAGAACTGACCCTGGTGAAGAAGCAAAGAATTACACACTGGCAGGAAAAAAAGTTTGTGGGACCCATGCTTGGGAATGTGGTATTGATTGGATTTTGGGGTTTATTCTACAGGCTGCACCCTGTGTTTTGGATAAATCCTTCAGTATGTATTGCCCTCCCTAATTGGATTTTGAATGACATTGCCCTTATCCAGTTTTTAGATCACTTTTACATACCCAGATTGCTCACAAGGGGCTGCCATTAGATTAGTACAACAGAGAGCCTGGGTTATTTCCTCTGAAAAAAGAGGGGATTGAGCAGATCCCTGTGGGCTGGGGCCAATAGTGCGGCAGCCATTTGGAATATTTTTAAAAGCCAGGAATGATAAGAAATTGGGCCAACTAGAAAAGGCCACTAGCCTTATTTTTAAAGCTCAGCTATCTTAAGTACAGGCTGGAGTTGGTGAGTTACATGTCATTTCCACCCTCAGTTCCATGACCCAGAAGTTACTGACAGAGATGGTATTGAATATCATTGAGGCTGGGAAGGCATTGCAGTGGGATCTAGTATGTTTAGAAATCCAGGATTTCCTGAATGACCAGCTGATGGTCACCAGACTTGGCCCACTGCCCTTACAGACACATCAGGAGTACCATCTGATCTGTGGTCATGAAGACATACTTGGACACTTTCTGGATGAAAGTGTGGACATTCATAGTGCTCCTTCCAAGCATATGGACCGGTTAGGGTGGGTGTGGGCTCCCACATACCGAATCCTGCCGGGTCGATGGGGAGGATGCATGTGGGACTGAATTATTTACCGAGACATCGGGAAAATTAGACCACCTGGTATACCTAACTGATTTATAGACAGTACCCCTAGAATAACACCTGGCATTTTGGATAAGAATAGAGAGTCAATGGACATTTTGGCCATTAGAACCACCACAGCTCAGTGTATCTTTAAACTGAAGCCAGGGGGAGTTGTCACTGTTTATGACAATATTTGCTGAGAGGGTGGAGGTCAAGGAACTACCCTGACGGGACACCCACTTTTTCAAGCTAATGATAGCTGTGTGTACGTTAAAGCCACCGCATTGCAAGATATACATATTAATCTTACCACTGCTGCAGGCAATCGTATCATTTACTGGCCTGCAGATAGAATGCTGCAAGTAGCTCTTAGATTTCAGGTATATTTTAATTGGACTAGAGTAGTGCCTGATCGGTTTCAAAATTTGCTTTCATTGTTACCAGAGGTTTAAAGACTCTCTGAATTGCAAGGGCAAATTCACATGCTTTGGAATATATATCAAACTGAAAAGAATGCCTTTCATACAGCTTATAGAGTGTCTACTTTATGTACTAAGTATGATGTCTTGTGCTTTGTAACCGAAATTGTACAACAGCCCCATTATATTATTCCTATAGGAATGTTATTGTTTGTAGTGTTGTTAGTTAGCTTAGGATTATATTGTTGTTGTTGTTGTACAAAAATGTAATAATAGCAATACCTTTCATGTTCATGCTAATCATGCTTTGTCATTACATCCAATCAAAACCCCTAAGGTTGAAACATCTGATGTAGAATCTGAAATCCACGAATTAATGCAAACAGAGATTTGAAAATATTTGTTGTACTAGAAGTACAAAAGGGGGGAGTGTGGAAGCAGGGAAAGAATTAATAAGGATTTGAAGGGGATCTTAATGCATGTCAGTTAGTTAGCAAGAGTTAGCCCAGCTGTAACCCTAATGACGTGAGACTTCTAGAAGCAAGGATAGTGTGAGGCAGAGGGAAAGAACTGTGTACAAAGTTATTACGACCTTGTAACTGATAACCAAATATGCAGGCTTGCTTTTCCTAGGAGTGAGACAAATAAGATAGCAGAATGGCTTATGTATAAACAAAATGTAGTTGTTGTTCTCTATTGTCTGTATTATTGCTAGTTATTGTCTGTAACAAAAGTATAAAGGCTTGCTGTAATTGTTTACCAGTTGAGAGACCTGTCCGGGACTGGGGCGACCCTGTGTCCTATGGCACTCTCTCCCTCCATTGTAATTACTGGAGAAATAATAAAGTATTTGATTTTGCTGCACCCAAACGGAAAAGCGAGAACTGAGTTTTTCTCCGACATGACTGTCCCTAAGTGGAAGTTGTAGTATGGACAAGAGTCCAGTGGTTTTACCACCATATAGAATCATAAAACTGGAAGAGACATCGACAGGTCATCTAGTCCAGTCCCCTGCACTCAAGGCAGGACTAAGCATTATCCAGACCATCCCTGACAGGTGACCGTCTAACCTGCTCTTAAAAATGTCCAATAACTGAGATTCCACAACCTCCCTAGGCAATTTATTCCAGTGATAGGAAGTTTTTCTTAATGTTCAACCTAAACTACCTTTACTGCAATTTAAGCCCATTGCTTCTTCTCCTATCCTCAGAGGTAAGGAGAATAATTTTTCTCCCTCTTTGTAACAGCCTTTTATGTACTCAAAAACTGTTATCATGTTCTCCTTTTCTCCATGCTAAACAAACCCAATTTTTTCAATCTTCCCTCACAGGTCATGTTTTCTAGACCTTTAATCATTTTTGTTGCTCTTCTCTGGACTTTCTCCAGTTTGTCCAGATCTTTCTTGAAATGTGGCACCCAGAACTGGACACAATACTCCAGCTGAGGCCTAATCAATGCAGAATAGAGCAGAAGAAATACTTCTTGTGTCTTGCTTACAACACTCCTGCTAATATATCCCTGAATGTTTGGTTTTTTTGCAATAGTGTTACACTGTTGACTCATATTTAGCTTGTGATCCACTATGACTTCCAGATCCCTTTCCGCAGTACTCCTTCCTAGGCAGTCATTTCTCCTTTTGTATGTGTGCCACTGATTGTTCCTTCCTAAATGGAGTACTTTGAATTTGTCCTTATTGGATTTCATCCTATTTTATTCAGACCATGTCTCCAGTTTGTCCAGATTATTTTGAATTTTAATCCTATCCTCTAATGCACTTGCAACCTCACCCAGCTTGGTATCGGTCACAAACTTTATAAATGAGCTGGAGTGCCAATGAAAAGTGCAATCAGGAAAGTAACTGAAATACTTTCCTCATGGTTTGTATTTTCTAAATGGACAACCTATCTAATTCTCAATTACTGAAGGACAATCTCCACTCGTTGATATATTTTGCTTTCCACAACCAAATCTCTGTACAACTTTTTCATGAGTGAGGTACCTAAATATACAGATTCTAATATCTAAACTGTATTGTTAAATTTAGTCACCTAAATTTGGGTTATTGCTGATTATGTACTCTATGTATCATATGACTTTTAAAAACAAACTTTGTATTTGTGGATAATCTATGCACTATACCCAGATGTACAGACATTCTTCTCTCAACCTATGTATTATATAATTTTTTAAACATTAGCTTTAATAAATTTTTTAAATTTGATAGTATAGACACAGCCCTTATGGTTACATGGTAATGTGTCTCCTACTTGTGGTGTATTGGATTTCAATGCTTTGAACAAAATATACAGCATTATAGACTAATGCTGATGTTCTTACAAATCTTATCTGAATGTTTGTTTTTAATTACTTACACATTTCACAAATGAAAGTGGTAATTTTTACAGCTGAATCTTTGTTTGTCCATCTACCCCAGAGGCAGCACTTTGCAATGAATGTTTGGTTAAGACTTAATGAACATTTGTTTAAACAGGTAATCATTAGTAAAACGGACATCTTTGAATGCATGATGCATGATCTGGCGCCTTGAACAGGTTTTCTGTGGGAAAAAATTCTACCAGCAACAAGCAAAACATTTTCAAGAATTTGAATAATAGAATGGATCATCAATTTTCATTACTGTAAATATGAATGTTATCTCCATTGTAGTGAGTTTCGTACTCTGTCTCACACATGCTATTAAATGGAATATAAATTGCAAACCTGTTTCTTGAGTGATTATTTGATTTTATAGAGATGGGGCCTTACCACATCCCCAGATCCAAACACCTCTGAACTTTGGGGTATTCAAAACCTGAACCCAAACGCATACCTGAATTTTGAAAAGGACCCCTATCTTTTCAAATTACTAAACCAAACTCTGGATCTGAACACACCCAAACTTTGGGATGTTTCAAAACTGAGCCCACTCAAGTTTATTTTTTTCAAAAATATTAATACAATTAATTTAGCTGTTGCATATTGGGTTGGGGTGATGCAAGGATGTAGAAATTCCTATTCCCCAATACCTATTAATAGAGTGGATGACTATTTTAAATAGCCATAAACAAAAAACAGAATTAAAATAACAAAATGGTTTTCATCAGTGATTATTGCATCATCTTTGATGAGAGGAAGTGCCTATTCAGTTTCCATTAAGTATATACTCATATCATGCTACCGATCAAATATTCCACTGGGTTTTGAGAACAAAGATAATCTTTTGAGTAGGTTGAATATTCATGTTTGCTGATTACTGGAAGACAAGAATGCAACAGAAAAGACCACTGTGCACTGTTTAACACTGAAAGACTTGCATCCGACGAAGTGGGTATTCACTCACGAAAGCTCATGCTGCAAAACGTCTGTTAGGCTGTTAGTCTATAAGGTGCCACAGGACTCTTTGCTGCTTTTACAGAAACGGAAAGACTAGTAATTCTAGATTTTGGGTATCAATTTAGCACAATATATCTCGAGCCACTGTGGACCTATAGATGCCCCCTAATACAAATGTACTGAAGTCAGATAGCAAGAGTATCACTTCAAGCCAAACAAATTTATAAGTTACTGCAGTATAAACCGAGCTTCCAGTCTGGCAAACAAGGCACAGAGGAAAATCATGGGAGAGTCTACACTTCAGTTCTCTCTAACATCACCACTTTCCTCTGGAGATTTTACGTAAACAGACAGGCATTTAAATGAAAACAGAATTCTTTCTCTTGTTGATGTATTTGAGATCCTTCCCATGATACATAATAAATCTCTCAATATTTTATGAGGTCACTGCTATTTGGGAACTTGACTGAATAAAATAAGAGTGCTGAGTTTTCTCAGTAGGTCTTTATAAGGCTTCATAGCAATGTGCCAGGATGTCACTGTTGTTATACTGTTTTGATACACTGAGCAAGGATTTCTTTATACTTTTATTTCATCTTAAGATGCCGTTACACCGTGACCGCTCATGCACCCTTTCAAAAGTCAAGAATAACTAAGATACATAGTTGAACTTTGCTTTCACTTACACCTGCACATCTTACTTAAGTCAACAGTGTCCATGGGTATAACTAAGGGCTGAATCTGATCCACTGTACCTTGTCTAACTTCACTATGATTATGTTGGGAATTTTAGCCATTTTTTTTGGTCACTGTTTTTCACCCTCCATTTTGGTGCCCTTTTTGTGGTGTGTAACTTTTGACTGGTTAACGTTTATGTAATCCTGACCAGCAACTAAGCAAAGGCCGGAAAACTCAAACTTAAAGAGTGGGAAAGAGTCACAAGATCCAAAGTAATCTGCCTGGTTACAGAACATGATATAAGGGACTGACACTGCGTGACAGGTTGCTGTCCGCTCAGGAGGCAGCCTGTGTTCCTACGTTCGGGTCGCGTGGTTCTTCGAGAGAATATCAACCACCTACTTATTCTCCCTGGTAATGGTTACCAGTCCCAAATGTCCACGGTTCCTGGTCTCTGGTGGTATGGTCCTCAAGGTTCCCCAGTCCTGGTTCCCTTTGCCTGCAACAGAGACAGAAGTGAGCTGATTCCATCCAGCCTGTGGTCATCCAACTGTAATGCTGACACTATTTGTTTGTCAGCCCATTTATTCTAGATGGGTCTGGGCTTCATGCCCATTGAATTTGGTAAAACTACCAAGCTGTTTTATATCTGTTTACCTACCTTGTTAATAAATCCCTGCCTGATTTTATCTTTAAAGGTGCTTAAGTTTTCTTTTACTGTGACTAATAGGTGATAAACCCTAATTTAGGGAAATCGAGCTTAATTTGGAAGCAGGGGTTCTTAAACATCTCCTTCTAGTTTTCTTCTGGTAACAACTAAACCTTTATTAAACTGGATGTTTTTAGTGATCTCATATCTTTTATTTACAAATCATAATTTACTGCATCAAGAAAGTACAGAATAACAAAACTAAATTGCAGCTCCAAGAAAATATGCATCTATAACTCATCAGACATAAATAAAAACCAAACATTACTTGCATTCCAAAGAAACTCACACTACTTAATGCACATATACATAGGAGCAAAGTTGTGTGCAGCTCCATTTGTGACATTTTATGCAATTCACTTAGTGGATTTATCTGCATATGTATATAATTACATAAAATAACATTTACCAGGGGGAAGGCATCAACTTGGCAGTTGTCGCTAGCTGTCAAGGCAGAAAGGAGCAATGGATGCCTGGAGTTGCTGAAGGATGGGTGTTTTATGGGTCCTTAGGGTTGTTTGCTGGCTGCTGAAGAGGCACAGTAAGTGCTAGGGTGTCTGGCAGCTATTGGTGCTGGGAAGGCAGATTCTCAGCCTGTGGCTGGGGGTTGGATGGATGGGAATGATGCTGGGGAGGTGGGATGTGGATGGCGGGTGCTAAGGTTGCTGGTGTGGTGGCTTGTCTAGCTGGGAAGTTGGAGAAGGAGGGTGATGAGTGTTAGGAGTCTGGTGCCCACACTGGGTGTCTCATCCTGTGCTGCTGCTGCTGATCCTCTACCCACCAACTACACTACATGCTGCTGCAGCTTGCTAGCTGGCACCCAGCAGGGGGAGCACTGAAAAGTACCTGCCTGGCTGCTCAGCCACCACTGTAGTGGCCTCTAGTGGCCAGAAGGCACAACTACAGCATCCATCTGCAACTCAGCCAACAGTGCTACCTTGAAGCTGGGCTGTGGGAATGCGGATGGGGAAATGCAAATAAACAACTGTGGCGAGGGATTATGCAGCCGTGCATTGTGTATCTTTCCCATTTCTCAGCCTGTGTGGCAATCCCTTTGTTTGCCTTTGATGTTCATCCCTGTTGCCCAAGACAGCTAATTTCCAGTCATTGAAAACAGCTGAACTAAAAGTAATATTATGGGTCCATTATAAAGGGGATTATTTAGCTCTAGTACAGTACAGTGGTAGGCCCTAATTTCTTCCTGTTTTCCTCACACCAAGTTCTTGGTCTGGGACCAAAGGGATCACAAAGCTGCCCTAACAGGGACTGCCCAGGCACAGAGGAATCTCCAACTGATGTAGAGCTGGCATCTTTCTGGGAATGCTACTAGACTAACCATTTCCCCCCACAATCCCTATAGGACCTGGCCTGTGCACTTATGGGGTGTGGTGTGACAGAGAAACACAATGCCAAGCCAGCAGCCATCGTTGTGCTCCACAAATCCTAGGGCTGCTCTGTGCTGGGCCACTCCCCAGCCCCAAGTTAGAGCAGCATGCTCCTTTTATTGAAAAATTCTCTAATCCACCCATAGATTCTTCCCCTTAACTCTAGTGCATCTACTTTGTACTTCCCTCCATAGTATGTCATGCCTTTTCAATGTGTAAAAAGACAGCTATCATTAAATCCTTGTGTCTCATACTTCATTGTATTTCAATTTCTAATTTAACAATGTGAGCAATGATGCATCTTCCTCTCCTAAAACCACTCTGCACCTTATGTATAATGCCACTGATTTCCAAATAGGCAACCAATCTTTCATTCACTATTCGCTCTATAACTTTACCCAGGCAGGATGTAAGGGCAATTGGCATCCACTTTTGTGGATAGGTGGCCTGTTTGTTGCATTGGAATTACTACTGCATGTTTCCATTTTACTTGTATCCCCAAATAGTGTTATATAATTCCAAGCCACAGAAGACCCCTAGAAACAGGCTGAGAGTCTGCAGGGGATCCTAGAAGCTGAAGAGAATGGCAGCACCATTCCTCGGCACTGGGGAGATGCTCAGAGAAGAGAGTACAACCCACCATAATGAGGAACAACTAACATGGGCTTCGTAATGAGGAGAGAAGATTTAGGACTCTGTAAAGTAATTTTAAATTTACGGACTGGAACCCTGCAAAAGATGTACCTACTGCTAACAGGAGAATCTAGTCGGTCTGAAACTTGAAGAAAACAAGAAGGAACTAAGGGCTAGAATAGAGGGGGTTCCTGCAAAGAAAACTTACAATATAGCCAAGCCTGGGGAGAAAATTTTGGCTGACTTTATATTTTAAACCACTGGAAGAAAAATATTTTAATTGTGGATATTCAGTGAGAGAGAGAAACATGCAAACTGTACTTATTAAAGAAAGTTAGGGGTGATGGTGGGGGCAGGCAAGGAGAAACAGCAAAATATACATGATGCCAGATTTATTGTTTAAAAAAAATTGCCATTGCATCAATTCAAAGAGTAGAGAGGTAATTAGAGACTATTACAGGCTCTGGTTCAACTACAACTAAAAGATTGAATTCAGTTCTGGGCACCTCATTACTGGAAAGTTATAAACAAACTGAACAGAGTTCAGAGAACAGCAGTGAAAAATGATTAAGCTGAAGTGACTGAAAAGATTAGACACAAATACATGTAACGACTAAATGATGTCTCAGAGGAGTTGTGATAACTTTCTATAACTCTTCTAAGGATGGAGAGGAACTTCTTAGGATGCTACAAAAGGATACAGCTAGGAGTAATGGGATGAAACTTAAAAATCTGAAAACTTAGGCTAATTAATAGGAAAATCTCCTGACTACAGGATCTACTGAGTTGTGGAAGCCTCGTCCTCTGAGACTTTGAACACTAGACTGACAAATTGGTATTTAATAAACTGTAGAAAATAATCCTTGACTGGAGAACTTGGGAGAAAAGCTGTTTTTGTGAAATGTTCAACATTTCTGCTTCAACATTTGATGGTTATGTCCTCCCATTTCTATACTCATGACACTAAAGAGTCCTTTAGAAAAGAGCAAACATACAATACTTAGTATTCTTGAAATTTCAAAGGTAAAAAGCAAACAGCTAAAAAACCATATAATAAAACTGTATATTACAAAACCAAAAATGGACACAAATATATATATTTTCCCTTTTGCATATCACCTTTAATATTATTATAGTGGGACCTACTTTTACCCAATGCTTCTTATTATAGCATCTGGTTTTCAATTGCTTATAACTTTGTAAAACTTTAACCCTTTGGGCTGAAATTTTCCTTACTAGGTGTGTGTCTCTCAGTGTTCTTTTAATTATTATTATAATTATAGCAAAAAAAAAAAAGGTTCAGTGGCTTCCAAGAAGAAAGCTAGTGAAAAATGAACTGTTTTGACTATTTTTTTTAATGCTGGTGACCTTTTCATTGAAAATATCTAGCACTCCCAAGCTCTGGTGTAGTGACTTGAAATTTGGCAGGGTGGGTGGCCTTTATTTCAGGGATGTGTGTCTTTCCCTTCCCTCTTTCTCTCCCAAAATTTGGTGAAATGATAAGCCTTTAGGGGGAAAAATCTGTTTGCACTTAGTTTAACTCTTAGTTTACCTTTAGATTAACTCTAGTAGAGACTCCTCAGATTTTTAGCAGCTACATTCTCTGAAGATTCTGTCTGCATCGAGCACACTCTAGTCTGGGGCAGAGTGGAACTCTTCCTGCAACTACTGAAGCTCTGGGCTGCTGCAGGATGTGTTGGGTTGGGCACCTGAACTGTAAGCAGGGAGCCTCTCTCCTGTGCCCTCAATAACCCCACCACTGGGCCCAGGCAGCATAGAGTAGAAAGCTGCCTGAGTCAAATGCAGAGGATACAAGATCTGGACCTGTGGGGCATGCACAGAAGCCAGAGAGAATAGACCAGGCAAGGAAGCTGGGAAGGAGGGATGGACAAAAACTGGGGCTGGAGTCTGGCAGGAGAGGGATGGAAAATGAAACTGAGAGTTGGGATGGGAGTAGTTCTTGAAAGTGTTTTAAAATAGAGGAGAGCAAAGGCCAGAGTATGACTGCTTTTTTTTTTAAATAGTAGACCCAAGGATGGTTCAGATTAAGGTTCCATGTTAAATGAACACCCATAATTTGAGGGAGAATAGGAGAGAGTTGGGTAAATAGATGATATAGAAGCAGCTTCACTTTAAGAATTGAAGAACTATGAACCAGTAATGATATACCATCTATGAAACAGCATCCTTTATTAGACTTTGGGCTCTCCAGCAGGATAAAAAATGATTACATGGTTTAGATATTGCTTAAACACTAGTATTTTGTTTTGAAATTTTCATTGACAGTGTTGTATCCATATGTGTGCACACAGAACTTGATATCTCTGTTTAGAGTCCAGACACATTCATAATACAATGATCATTTTAAACAAAGTCAAAATTAAGTCTTAAACAGCAGCCCCTCCTAGAAAATAATTATACATTGGCATAGCTAGCGCTGGAGCTGGTTGTGTTAAAAAATCACAAATAAAATCACGGAATTTGGTTTGCTATGATTGATGTGATCATAGTCATTATTTATGAGCATTGAAAGGTTTATGTGTGAAATTGTTTGCAAATCTCAGAAGTTTTGGTTTTTTTTGGTATGAATCATTATACCTTGAAAAATGTGTGTTGGAAGTATGTTGTTCATTATTTACGATTCTTTTTAAAATTCTTCAGTCATCAGAGAAGGAAAAACAACATTGCATGACTTGAGTGACTAACCAAAGAAACAACACAAAGAACAAATAAATGAAGCAGTTTGCAAACAGCAAAATTACTGGGTGGCTACTCATGAATAGTTAATGTATTTGAACAAGATCAGAATATATTTATGAATTATTCACTAACTAAACAAGAGGTTAAATTTCTTATGAATATTACTCATAACCAATAGATTGGCCTCAAAACCAATAGATCTAGCTAGCACCAATAATTTCTGTGGGACTTGCTCAGGAATTCCTGAATATTGATGTGGGGTAGGATGTAAACTGTTACCTTTAGAAGCCATTCTACAAAAATAATAATGCCTGATGCTGGTCTAGGCACCACACTGCATTTAAACAGTTAGTATACAGGTTGGGGTGTGTGTGCTGGGCATGTGTGTGTTAGGGTGAGGGTGTGTGTAGGTTTATGGCTTCCACAGCTAGTTGTGGATTCCCCAGCAGATTAGTGAATCCTCAGCTAGCCTCACAGCAAGAGTACTGTTGTGGACTGAAATTTCCCTCTTAGTATAAGAACAATGTTGCACAAATAACAAATGCCTCACAGATAATGAACACACAGAGAGAACAGTTCATCACATGTATGGAAATGTCATTTGAAATAATCAACAAACAGTTCTAATATGTTTGGCATAGAAATACTGTAAAATGAGATATAAATAGAAGTAAAGACCTAAAACTCCAGTTGGACTCATGTAAAGGATCTCTCTCTCTCTCTATATATATATATATGAGGTGGGAGTGCCAGGGCATGGATATAGGTGGTGTACTTCCCCATGGACCTTCTGGGTTTCTGGAAAGAATTTCCATGCCAGAGTTCATGCTGTATGGACTAGCATTAACTCCCCATCTAAGCCCTGTAATGGGGTACATAAACCCCATGCTGTGGGAGGAGGTATAAAGGCTCTGGGTATGGAGATAGCCTCACCCCTTTGCCTCTGCCAGTCATGCATGGTAGGGAAGAGGACTCTAAAAGGAAGAAGCTGCAGTCAGTAAGGGGGAGAGATGAACTCCCAGAGCTGGAAGCAGCAGGAGAAATTCCCATGTTGGTGGATCCCTGCCCAATTACCATCAACGGGGAGTGCAGCAAACTCCCAGGGAGAGCTGGATTGAGTGACCTTGTGTAAGGACTCTGGTAAAACTGCTGTGTGGGCACTCCTCAAGTAAGGGGGTACTGCTGGCCTTTTCTCTTTTGAATTGGCCCTGGGAAGAGTTTATTTTTGGTTGCATTCGAACATTTGTTCCCCTTTTGTTCTCTGGTGGTAAAGAAATATAAGAAGGTCTGGAATAGGCAGAACCCACAGCAAAGACTAAGATAGAGACCTGAGCTGGGTTCACCCAGTGTTAATAACTGAGTGTGTCCAGAGGTCTGAATTTAGGCAGGGGAATGCCCATGGGGGATTTATTGTACAAGCCGTCTGTGGAACCAGCTTCAGGCTGTCAAGGGGAGACTTTGGTGTAAGCTGTAACAATCCTGGGGTTCATTACATAACAAACCAGTGAATGAGAAAGGAATAAAACTTTAATAAAACAATCTGGAGAGTATCTCTGGTGAACTGCTGCATACAGCCATGCCCTGTTCCGAACCCCTGCCTCCAGGGCACATCCAGGCACATCTCCAAATTCCCACACTCACAACACATTCCCTTCTGAGGGAGCATCTCCAAATCACAATCTTTCATAAACATATCTCTACATCTTTCCTCTTAAAGAAAAACAAACTCTTATATACATATCTATAAACAGTTAATAATTATCCAATAACACATACATTAAATTCGCAATCCATCCAGTACATTTCTATAAAGCCAATGTGTTAACTACCTGAAGAAGTGCAGTTACCAGCACAATACTCTGGAGTGAGCCTTTACCACTCACTTTCCTCAAATAACCCTTCTCCAGGCAGGTTAGCAAGTCTCTGAGTCACTCTGATGTTCTCCGTATCAGCCTTTTATTAGAGTCTGAGTTGTTCTCTTGTTCCTTGACAGTTTCTCCTTTGTGTGTCAGTGATAACAGATCAGTCAGATGGAAAATGCCAGGTTCCACATTGGCTGTCAGTGTGTTGGAACTTTCTGGTATTACTTGTACATACCTTCAATTATGTCAAAATGTGTCCCCCATGGTCTGTCTGGACTTCATAAGACCTTGGATAAAGCTGTTCTTTAATGGTACCTCTTTAGCCCCAAGTATTAGAGTTGTGATTTCTCAGGCACATTCTGTCAGCTGGGTTTAGAGATGGGAAATCACGGACTCTTTTGTCAGAATAATATTTCTGCTTCCACTTCTGATTTTCTTTCATCTTATGGTTTCATTGTTATCAGATTTCAGCAGGTTATCAGTAACTGGTAAATTAGATCTGATCTTTGTTCCCATTATGGCGTCTAGTATCTTTCATTAAATGGAAAGCAAGGATGGCATGCAAAGACATCTTAATAAAGCTACTGGTCTGACCAGTGAAGACCTAGTGTCAGCAAATTCTAGTCAATGTCCTTCTGCACTCTACCTGAGGGTGATACAATAGCCCTTGCCACCATTTTTAGAAGTACTGTCTCCTTAAAGTCTTTTTCTTAAAGAAGATATTAGGGTTGCTTCTTTAGTGCTGAAATCTCATTCTGCGAAGGAGTCAGTGGATGTTGTGATAGCAGCTATGCATTGATTGTTGAACATTAAACATACCTGCAGTGTGAGTTGCCTAAGGTGTTCTTTAATTTTTACCCTAAAATTGTTGATAGGTGTTGCTGTGTGTTGCCAAATATCTGCTGTGTTTTACCCCTGAGATGACTGAATTTCAGATGTAGCTCAATAGATTTCAAGACCAGAAAGATTCACTTATCGTCTAGTCTGACGTCCTAGATAATGCAGGCCAAATCTGAATTAATTCTGTTTGAGCTAGAGCATATCTTTATTAGAAGAACATCCAATCTTGATTTAAAAATTATTGGTGATGGAGAATCCACCACAATAATCACTGTACATAATTTATAAAGACCTCTGGGAGTATTCAATATGAAAAATTCTATGTAAATGTAAGATTAATAAAAATATTCTAACATCTCTGATATTAAAGGCTTTATATGCCAAATTCTATTCAGAGAGTATTTACTAAGATGAGAGAAACTCATATCAGTCCAATTTACAATCTAACTCAGTTAAAATCACTGGTATTAAACTGAAGCATCATCTTAGCTTTCCTTTCTGCTGTCCTAATTTTTTACATCTAGAGTTCATTTTTAGTCATACATTTTCAGGCTGGTACTTATTCTCATCTAGCATTTTTGAGTTCAATTTAACTGAGGCATTAAACACCTCAGTCTAATCAATTCCATCAAAAGAGGGCATTTCTGTTTGCAGTATGCTATATTACCTTGGAACTGCATGGCAATGTTAAATTGCACTGAGGCATTATTGTAAATTAAAATTAAACCAATTTTTCTCAGATGGTTGAGCTATGTCCTTAAAATGTCTGTTTTGAAATTGGAAGTACACTGGTGTAAAACTCATTTAATTCAGAGCAGACTCTAGCCAGCAATGTTTTCTATTTTTTCCATTATCTACAGAAATGGAATATTTTTTTCTTGTGACATTTCTTTTGATTTGATAAGCCAGGATCATTCTTAATGTACCACATATTAGTAACATGAGATGGAGCTGTGCAAATTAAGAATAAAATAAATATTGTGCTTTCAGCAAGGAACATGAAGAGGCAGGTAAATTATTTTACAAAAAGCAAACAGTGGAAATGATTAATTTGGTATTCTAGTTAAATATTTTTAGATAGACACAAGGCAAACAATATTTGTCAATGAGTTGGCATGTTTACATACTCACATAGTACTAATTTAAGTATCCTTGAGTATAAGATCTCATAACATTAAATTGTAATTTAAAACTTAGAAAAGTATAGACCTAAAGTGATCTGATTTAAGACAGCAATCCATTATTTGCTGAAAGTTTGCAGATGGGGCACTGTTTCAAAGGGAAAGTCCTAATTTATACTTTAAAAATTGCAAGCAGATGGGATAGATATGGAAAAAACCCTTTATTTGAATTTAGAAGGGCAATTGCTGTGGGCATTTGGATAAGTGTTTGCCTATTTTGATCATGCACTTTCTTATTTTCATATGCAAATTGGGTAGTGAGAGGGTCCACACACAAGTTGTCATTCTTCCACATTGTTCATTTCAAGAATTAAGGCTGCTTTGGGAACTTGGCCTTTAAAGTCTAAGGCAGGGGTAGGCGACCTATGGCACGTGTGCCGAAGGCGGCACGCAAGCTGATTTTCAGTGGCACTAACACTGCCCGGGTCCTGACCACTGGTCAGGGGAGCTCTGCATTTTAATTTAATTTTAAATGAAGTTTCTTAAACATTTTAAAAACCTTATTTACTTTATGTACAACAATAGTTTCTTTCTATATTATAGACTTATAGAAAGAGACCTTCTAAAAACGTTAAAATGTATGACCGGCACGTGAAGTCTTAAATTAGAGTGAATAAATGAAGACTCGGCACACCACTTCTGAAAGGTTGCCGACCCCTGGTGTAAGGGCTAAATTTAGAGGTGAGTTGAAGTTTGTCTAAGAAAGTCTTTATGGGTGGAACTTAATCTTTTGGCCCTCTCAGTATGTAAGCTAATCAAATTAGTTTGTGTTAGACTATCTGAAACACAGTCAGAGTTTCTTAGGCTCACACCTACTGAACAACTGTTTACTTACTCATCTCTGAATTTAGCCCAGGGATCCTATGCCCAAAGGAATTTAATCTCATGTAGCTTAAATTCTGCGGAACTTGGATAGGAGGATGGTGACAGGAAATACAAGTAATAAGCAAACTGTGAGAGGGCACTTGAGAGGCACTGAGCTTCTGTTGAAACCAGTGGGACTTGCACCTAGACAACAGGTGCTTAGCAGCTTTGAGGATTCAGTCCTATGTCAGTGAAGATATGAGAGCACTGTGACAATGGAACTAGCACAAATATGGAAAAATATTTCAAGTTGCTACACAAATATTTATGTTTGTAGAAAGCTGGCATGATATTGTAATATGTGAGAAACATGACATCAAATAACTAAAGGCTGTATTGTAATATACACAATGTAATGGGGGCAGAATTAAAGTCCCCTAGGCAGCAGTATTTCCTGATGTTTGAATACTTAACAGTGCCACCTTAATGTTATTTTAGTATAGTACTTTGTGTAGAATTTCTTGTAAAAAAGAAGGTGCAGAGAAGAAAATAAAAATCCATTCCAAAAATCAAGATCCGTGGGGGCAAGCACCTATTAACTATCACAATCCTTGACTGATGGCATCAGAACTTGGTCTCATAACTGAAGTCACTGGAACCCAGCCATCTTTGATCCTAGCCTTCTGAATACTGAATCTCTCTCAATCTTTATTCTCTAGAGTTAATCATCACTATACTACTTGGCATTAGGTAAATTTATGCCATCTCAATTAAGGCTAAATCATAAGGCTAAATCAGTTTCTTGGAGGATGTCACTAAAACAACTGTCCCAATACCCAAAAAGCTACATTACTGCAGGGTTAAGGTTGCTTGGTGGTAGATTGTTCCCTTGCAGAACACTGAGTTGAGCAAAACAACAACAACAACAACAACAACAACAACAAAACCCACAAACGTTTGAAAACCAGAAAATGCAGAGTTAAGGTTGCCCATGCAACCTTGTACTCTGCCAACTCAACAGTTGCTGAAACATGCAAGCTGTTCACCTCCTTTTACAACCCATTCACTTTCATCCACAGGATTCCATCTATCATTATTAAAGGATGAAAAGAGGAAGAGGGAGGTTGCCCATAGCACCTTCTGAGCTGCCAGTAGCCAGTGGGACTTATTTGCATGTGCTTGAGGTGCAGATAATGTGTTAGATGTACCTACACTAAATGGTGGAGGTGCACTGGGAGTGCAGGGGTGGGGATGGACTGTCAGAGCTGTGTAGTGCAGAGAGGTGAGAATGCCATGCCCCCCTCTTCTTATAACTCAGGCAAATCCAGAGCAGTTTTCTCTGGAACATTCAAAGGTATTTCCCATAACGGAAGGCTAGTTCCCTGTCAAATTTCAAATTTCTGTCCCCTTCATTTAGAGCATTAGAGCTGTTCAAAATAAATGTGCAGTAATTTTGTTATGATTTTCCCCCTCTCTCTCCTCTCAAAACTAGTTGAACTGTTTTTCTTCAAATTTTCCAAAACACTTTCTTTTTGGGTCTGAGTCCAGACCCCAAACATTAAAGATAGGAAGTGAAAGTAGAAAAAAATGTAATAAGCACCTTTAACATGGTTGTAATGAAGACGCTTAAAGAACTTTAACTGTTGTGGCCACAGCCCACCTCTCCGGCAAAGGAAGGTTGTGTACAAACAGCTCAGAGACCTTTGCAGCCTTCTAAAATCCCAAGTACTATACTATAGTATACTTTTATGCAATATATGAATTCTTCATAATATAAATGGGGACTTGCTGAGATACAACCTGCTGTGGGCATCCATGTGGTTAGGATGAACTTCCTCCACTCAGAAGAACTTCCTCCACTCAGAAGAACTTCCTCCACTCAGAAGATGTGAGTGTGTTATAGCTCCCAGATACACAGCCTGGCTCCATAACTCCCAGGGCCGGCTCCAGGCACCAGCTCGGCAAGCAGGTGCTTGAGACAGCCAAGGGGAAGGGGCCACACGTCGGTCTCTTCGGCGGCAATTCAGTGGCGGGTCCCTCGGTCCTTCTCGGAGGGAATGACCTGCCGCCGAATTGCCGCCAAAGAAGAAAGCAGCACGGTGGAGCTGCCGCCGATCGCAGCTTTTTTTTTTTTTTCCCCCGCCGCTTGGGGCGGCAAAAACCCTGGAGCCGGCCCTGATAACTCCAGCTGTAAAGGATTGGACGCATAGATCCCTGATCCCATCCAGGGGCTCTGGAACAATTTGTATAGTGGTGGCTGAGAGCCATTGCACCAAACTGTAAACCCTGTATATAATGGAATCCACTTCAAGCCAGGGGGTGTGGCAGCACCTCCAGTTCCAGCACCTATGATCCAGTCCCTAGTGCATTGGCTAAACTGACATCCATCACAGCTGTGCCTCTCTCCTATTAGACAAGGAATACTCAGTCAAAAGTAACTCATGTGTGGCAGAAGAAATCGTGAAGGCCTGATTCATATTATGAACTGTAACAGGGCAGCTGCCTCCTGAGCATCCACCTTGTGGCCAGAGATGCTTTTGCAGCACCCTGCTGCAGGGTTTGAAGAGGAAGTTTTTGCTTTATTATGCTCCATGCAGGTTCTGAGGGAGCTGTGCTATTCAGCTTCCTGGGTTTATCAGTAATCTTCCTGGACTCCAGAAAGATTACTGATTAACCCAGGAAGCTGAGTAGCAAATACCTCCTCCTCAGCTGCCCCAGAACCTGCATGAGGCATAGTAAAAGTGTCTTTGCACAAAAGTGAGACACTTCCCCAGGTGACTTGGGGCCTCGGGAGGGGAGGAGCAGTTGCCGCTGGGCCTTGGCTCCTCCAGACAGGTGGGGACGGGGTAGGCTGGGGCTTCCAGCCAGCCTGGGGCTTCTCCAGCTGAAGGGGAGGGGTGCTCGGGCCTCTGGCAGCACGGGGTTCCTCCAGCTGAGGGGGGGGGGCGCTTGAGGATCCTCCGGCTCAGAGGGAGAGGAGGACTCATGGCTCTGTCCACAGGGAGGGGGCATGGGGTCTTGGGCTCCAAGCATGGGGGAGGGGGATGCAGGTGGAAGGGGCAGAACCGGGGACTAGCCTCCCTGAAGGGGGGGTCCAGCCGCCACCCATGCACAGAGCTTTGCTTCTGACCCAGTCTGCTCGCCACAAAGCCCCACTTCCAGCCCTTTCCAGTTAGCATTCAGTCCTCTGGCTTCCTTCTTCTGTCAGCATCCTCCTGTTCTGAGGGAGAATACAGCCTATATGATAGAATCATGGGACTGTAAGAGACCTCGAGAGGTCTTCTAGTCCATTCCCCTGCACTCATGGCAGGACTAAGGATTATATAGACCATCCCTGACAGGTGTTTGTCTAATCTGCTCTTAAAAATCTCCAATGACTGAGATTCCACAACCTCCTTAGGCAATTTATTCCATTGCTTAACCACTCTGACAATTAAGAAGCTTTTCCGAATGTCCATCCTAAAATACCCTTCATGCAATTTAAGCCCATTGCTGCTTCTCCTATCTTCAGAACTTAAAGGAGAACAATTTTTCTCCCTTCTCCTCATCATAACCTTTTATGTTCTTGACAATTGTTATCATATCCCTTCTTAGTCTTCTCTTCTCCATACTAAATAAACCCCATTTTTCAGTCTTCTCTCATAGGTCGTTTTCTAGACTTTTAATATTTTTTGTTGCTTTTCTTTGGATTTTCTTCAATTTGTTCACATCTTTCCTCAAATATAGGTCCCAGAACTGAACACAGTACTCCAGTTGAGGCCTAATCAGAATTGAGTAGAACAGAATAATTACTTCTCATGTCTTGCTTACAACACTCCTGCTAGTACAATCTAGAATGATGTTTGCTTTTTTTGCAATAGCATTAAACTGATCGCTCAGATTAAGCTTGTGATTCACTCTGACCCTCAGATCCCTTTCCACAGTACTCCTTCCTAGGCAGTCGTTTTCCATATTATATGTGTGCAATTGATTGTTCCTTCCTAAGTGGAGTACTTTGCATTTTCCTTATTTTGTCCTAATTTTTTTTAGACCATTTCTCCAGATCATTTTGAATTTTAATCCTATCCTCTAATTCACTTGCAACCCCTCCCAGCTTGGTATCATCTGCAAAATTTGTAAGTGTATACTCTGTGCCATTATCTAAATCATGGATGAAGATATTGAACAGAACCGGACCCAAAACTGATCCCTGTAGGACGCCACTCAATACGGCCTTCCAGCTTGACTGTGAACCACTGATAACTACTCTCTAGGAACGGTTTTCCAACAGTTAGGCACCCACCTTATAGTAGCTCCATCTAGGCTGTATTTCCTTAACTTGTAGAAGCAGCAAAGAATCCTGTGGCACCTTATAGACTAACAGAAGTTTTGCAGCATGAGCTTTCGTGGGTGAATACCCACTTCTTCGGATGCAAGCAGTGGAAATTTCCAGGGACAGGTGTGTATATATATATATCCGAAGAAGTGGGTATTCACCCACGAAAGCTCATGCTGCAAAACTTCTGTTAGTCTATAAGGTGCCACAGGATTCTTTGCTGCTTCTACAGAACCAGACTAACACGGCTACCCCTCTGATACTTTCCTTAACTTGTTTATTGGGAGGTCATGCAACAGACAGTATCAAAAGCTTTACTGAAGTCAAAATATACAGCATCTACTGCCTCCCCTTTATCCACAAGGCTTGTTACCCTGTCAAGGAAAGCTATTAGCACTGACAAATCTTTACAAGTCTATGCTTACTGTTACTTATCTTCTAAATATTTGAAAATTGATTGCTTAATTATTTGCTCCATTTTCTTTCCTGGTATTGTCCTCTTAAGGAGAACTTCTCCCAGTTGGCTAGGAGAGAATAGAACCCTTTCGCACAAGGCTTCTGATCCTGAGTCCTCAAAGGAACAATGTCCTGGGTTTTTCCCATCCAACTCTCAGATCCCCAGGACCCCTTCCGCTCTTCCAGTTTTAGCCTGAGTCTTTGCTCATTCCAATGTTCCTGCAATGGGGTATTCTGGTCCCCTCTAGGTTGAAAGAATCAAATTGTTATATGTACCAGCCATGAAATGGTGCTGGACCAATATCCTCTGCAGATTTGTACAAACAGCATTTACCTCACTGACACCACATTATGGCTGGATTTTATTGATTTTGTAACAAAACATCTTCATTTGTAATTCATAAGAAGGGGCACAACAGATGGTGGATGATGTTTCATTTGGAACACATCGAGGACCAGTGAGCTTTACACAAAAGTAACGGAAAAACTGTTTTTGTTTTTTTAACGTCAGTAGAATTGGCTGATAATGGTCCTATAAGGGTGAAAAGGGTGCTGGTATATTTCCTTCCCCCCTAGCAATCAGGCCACATCAGACACCCCTCTTCCATGATTACGCCAACAATTCTCTTTCTCCAGGGTGTAAGTTGCTCTCCGCCATTAATAATACTGTAAAATAAAATAAATGAACATGGATTAACAAATTTCAACTTCTTACCCTAAAAGTTGTGGGTATGTATATTTTCTTCCTTTTTTCTATTTTCTCTTCATTTCCTTTTCTCATTTTTAGATCTACATTTTATTTTCAGCTTTATCACACACCTTTAGCTTTCTTTCACCCATTGGGTCCATTGTCTTTCTTGTTTTTCTCCCAGCGTGGAAAAGGAAGTCTTGGGCCCTGATCCTACATATACACATTTTGAACTTTAAGCATGAGTGAAGTCAGTGTGCTTAATGCTAACTATAAGTGTGTTTTCAGGATTGGGACTTTAACTGATAAAAAGACTACTTTCATGTTGTCACAAATTGCATTTAGTGAGAGAATATAGCTAGTTAAATGACTCTTTGAAGTCTTTTTTTGCTTATTTATAAAAATTCAAAAATAATGTGCAATGTGCTATAATTTGTAAGAACACCACTAAAATAATTATTATATCTTTTAGGTACATATATCAAGACAAGCCCTAGGTTGAAAAGCTTCCCATTTTTTAAACAACCTCAAACTTCTCTTAGTTCTCTTATTTAAAAAAGAAACAGATCACATTTCAAGCAGTTCCTTGAAGAACCAATCAGAAAATACCCCCAAACAAAACATCTGGCTGCCAATTAAAAGATCATCATGAAGACAAAGACTCGGGATCATAATGGTTGTACTGCGCTACAGCTTTGTACTACACTGTCAGCATGAGAGGGGGAAAAAAGAACAAAAACACTAAAACACCTGTGATGTGGTTCAGACTATGTAGATAATTAAGTCACCTTGATTCATATTTATATAATTTCCACACATACAGAGAATGGAAGCATGGGCGGTGAGTGAAGTTTCCCCTTGGGGAGGGTAGCCACTGCCCCATTTCTTCTGGCTGATGCCCTGCCTCTTCCAGGCGATGCCCCACCTCTTCCAGCCAAGGCCCCACCCCCACTCACTGCTCAGTCACCCTGTGGTCCCAGCCGGGGCAAGGGAGGGCTGAAAGCTCAGCCTCTTCCCCTCGATGACCCCAGTAGGGATCAGGGAGTGGGGGCTGAGAGCTCAGCCCCTGCTGGAGCTCCGAGCTCAGAGCCCTGCTCCTGTTCTGCCTCTTCCCTGATGGCCCTGCCCCCATTGCACCCCACTCTGCCTCTTTCCCCTTAGGTCACACCGCCCCCCCCCCGCTCACTCCTGTCCACCCCTTCCCCTGCTGCAGCCCTGAGACCTATGTCCCTGCCGTGGCCCCAGGATTAAGAGTTCCTCCATTCCTGGAGCCGTGGTGAGGGGAGATTTTTCTGGGCCCCCCAAATTGGCTGGGGCACTTGGCCATGGGCCCATGGGCCTGTGCAGTAATCTGCTACTGTCCTGCCCTCCTGGTGGCACAAAGTTCGGGGAGGCTTAGCCTCCCCTTGCCTCCCTTATGCACCACCCATGTCTGGAAGCACCTGCTAAGATTCTGTTGCAGCACTGGTATGGCAAAAAGGTGCCTTTAATTAGTTCCAAAGATGCAGCTGAAGATTCTCGCAGTGTGCGGAATCCAGGGTGGAGATAAGGTATGTTAGGGGATGTCAGTTTGCAATATACTTTGCTGATTTGCAGTTTGGCTGATGCAGTAGCAGCCCTTAGGGGACCTTTGTAAACTGGTATAAGTTAGAGCAGCCCCTTGGCTGCCTTAACTTATATGGAAAACTGTTTTGGCTCCTGATTGTCTCTAGGATCAGAGGAGATATGAGCTCAGCTCAACTGAGGATTGCATCCTTAATGTATGTCTGTAGTCATTTCCTACAGAAATGAATCCTTTCCCCTATATTTAATAATGCTTTTTCCCCCTTACAGTTTGAAGTCAGCTCATTGGAAACAATTAACTGGAATAAAATGGATTTCCACGGCAATCTGAATTTCCTGAGCAAGTAATAAATAGTTTGCTGCCTGCTGATTTTCTTCTCTGAAGTTTTAAACCTGATGTGCCCTTTCTTTTGTATAATGCTTTTGTAAAAAGGATAAAGGATAATTTGGGGCTTTTTTTAAACCCTCTTAAGCAAAGATCTCTTTAGGGCATGGACCTAATGTTCCTGCCAAAGCTTTATCATCTCTAATAGAAGAAATGTTTTGGGAACAACTGTGTAAGATGTCAAGTATCAGAGGGGTAGCCGTGTTACTCTGGATCTGTAAAAAGCGACAAAGAGTCCTGTGGCACCTTATGTATAGACTAACAGATGTATTGGAGCATAAGCTTTCATGGGTGAATACCCACTTTGTCAGGTGCATGACATCTTTAATTTCTTTAATTTTTATCCGAAATTTATTTCTTGTTTTCTTTCATTGTTTTGTCTAAGACACTGTTACTGCCATAAATGTGGTTATTGCTAACCATGACTTGAACTTCTGTATTGAATGAACCAGTGGACAGATTTCAAAAGGAATGTTTTGTGGGTCATATGCTCCTGTGGCTTAGATGACAAAATAAAAAAAAAAAGACAACTAACTGCAAAACTCACCACACAAATCTTTGCACTCCTCCTCCTGGAGAAGATCTACAAAAGATGCTTTGATAATGCATGGTGAGCTAGATATTAATGCCTAGATTAAAAGATAGAGAATGTATCATGCACCACCGCTTCAGTGGTGCCATCTGCATATTGGTCAGTTTCTTTCACAGATTTTCCTGACTTTATCCACGCTGCCCCTTTACTCATGGAATGTCCTCCCTGCCCTATCATGCCAATACCACGTCCTTAAGACCCACATCTACCTATGAAAAAATAACCAGTTTATGATAGTTAGATTGAGGGGCAGATGAGGCTATTTGGCATTTTTCCCCTCTATGGCAACATATATATTTTTTATATATGCGTACATGTATGTCTTCCTCTCCATCCATTATTTGACTGTCTGCTGTGTTTTCTTTAGCCTGCAAGATCCTTGAGATAGGCACCATGGGCCAGGTTTTCAAAGGTATTTAGATGTCTAAGATGCAGCTAGGCATCTAAGCAAGTTAGGCACCCAACTCACATTGATTTCTAGCGCAGTTAGATGTCTAACTTGCTCATGTGTCAATCTGCATCTTTAAGCAGCTAAATGCCTTTGAATTATAATATAAGAAAACATGGAGCCAGATTTTCAATGAGGCTTGGAAAAAATTCTCCACGTTTCCCAATAACGGTTGCCTCTGAATAGAGAAGCTGCTGTATAGAAGTCGTTATTTAAAACTGTGGTGAGATCACTTAGTGCCTTAGCACCTTACACAGGAAAGCGCTCTGATGAAATGCCAAACACCTTCAACTCCAAATGACTTCAATGAGCATGGAAGGTGCTCAGCCCCTTGCAGGACTGAGCCGTTAATTACAAAGGCAATTGCAAAGCTTTTAACGACAATGATTGTACGTATATGAATTTAGGATATCATGTCCCCACTAGAGTACGCCTCATCTATGATTTCTTCAGTGGGTGTCCCCAACCATGCAGCTGGCCAGTTATGGTATTAAAAATATTTGTCTTATGATTGGAGGCATCACAGCTTACACAGCTCATTGGTAAAATAAACTTTTTTTCATGTTAGTCCTTTCTAAACCTTTTTATTACAAAGGGTAGTATATGGTTGCATACATATTTCTTTATACTTCTGGCATCATCAAAAATTGCATCTGTGGTGTCACAGTATTTGACTTTTTTGCAACATTCACTATACATGCAACTGGAAAATAAAACAAACCGTGCAGTAAATTTAGACCCCAATTCAGCAAAGCATTGAAGTTCATGCTTAACTTTAAGCACTTGCTTAAATCTCATTGACTTTTCAAGTTAAGCACATGTTTAAGTGATTTCCTGAACTAGGGTCTGTGGTAGAGTGGGAGTAACTTAGGGCGGGCTAGCCACTCTGTGAACTTTGTAAGCAACCCCCCATTGGTCAAATAGGAAGATAATTGATTAGGTCTGGATGATTAACCAGTTAACAAGGGGATTCAGCTCATCAGCTGGGGATTGTTAAATAGGAGACAGGAAAGGAGAGTGGAAAGGCAAAGAAGCTTAAGATCTCAGAGTGGTAAGACTTTTCCTGCCCGCCCATTGTTTCTGGGGGTCTGCTGAAGCTTCAGAGAATCCTGATGGGATAGCAAGCTGCATAAGACATTATAAATAAAGTAAACTGTGGTGAACTTATGTAGGAGTATATAAGGACTGCTTGCAAAGTGAAATCCAGTGGAAGAGAGAGCACCCTGTAACAGGGTCATAATTTCCATGGGACTTAAATACTGATTTTACAATACCTGCTGTTGTGCCCAGTACATAAATTGCTAATAAACTCTGCTCATACCAAAGTTGTCATTATTTCCTTCAAAACTACTATACTGGTAGAAAGAAGAAGAAGATAACTAAAGACAAGAAGAAATGAGCAAACTATATTCTGTAACAGGAAGTGATACATTAACAAAATGTCATGATGAGGGATGCCATAAACCTTTATTGCTATTCATGGACAATGCAGCAGCTCAAAAGGTATGACCAACTTTTTAGCATCTAACTCTATTACCTATTTTATATTTGTTTTCTAATGAAGGATTCTCTGAAACAAAGCATTATATTGTAGATGCAATATCACATTTTGTATAATTCAGAGGTTGTAAAGGATTTGAAGCCACTTTCAGTCTGTTTTTAAAACAGATATTTTCACAAAAGAGCACTTTCTGATATTATTTTAAGTTACCGTGCCACTATTATAACTGCATGATTAGTAGACATTTCTATGACAATAAACAAACAGATGTTGTACCGAACTATGAGACAGAAACAATAGGAGAGGGAAGTAAAGTGCTGGAGAGCAGTTCCACCTACAAGCAGCTGCATCGTTTTCTACCTATGTCAGCCTATCTGTCTAGCCATCTACTCATGAGCACTGAGATTCTGATACCATGCCCATTCCCATGGTATTTGAGTCTCAAAAAACTCTATAGTGATCCAATTAGGATATTTATCTCTTATCTCTTCTGCAATGAGAAAGCTAGGTCTAAGAAATATGTTCTAACGTTGGTGGAAAAACCTAATCTCTTCTGGGAGTGAGCTCAAGACTTGTGATGCAAACACTAAGGGTATGTCTTCACTACCAGCTGGATTGGCAGGCAGCAGTCGATCCAGCGGGGATCAATTTATCGCATCTAGTCTAGACACAATACATCGATTCCCGAGTGCTCTCTCATCGACTCCTGTACTCTAACTTGGCGAGAGACAGAGGCAGAGTCAATGGGGGAGCGAAGACACGATGGTAAGTAGATCTAAGTACGTCGACTTCAGCTACGTTATTCACATAGCTGAAGTTGTGTAACTTAGATCGATTTTCCCCCTGCCCCCAGTGTAGACCAGGCCTAAGAAAAGTTTGTCTCTTGTCTCAGGTCTCACTCTGTCTTGGGGCTGACAGGTCTACTGTTGTAGTGCAACTTAGCTGTTGTAGGAGGGTGAAGCAGCCTCACAGATAATGTGGGAAAATTCCAAGGGGGGCGGTGAAGATAAAGAGTGAAACACTGAAACTGATCAAGTGCCAGTAAAGAATGTGTAACCCCAAGTAGATGTGTCTTTGGTTTCCTGCTTTAAGCAGATAAGCTGCTATGGCCTGAACTACTTGTGAACCTCTCAGGGCCATAAAGATGAGTTCATCAAGTGATAATGCAGCCAGTGGCCATCAATCTATATACAGATATTTTCTGTCAACTTAACCTATATACAGTGCTCATGCCTTATTGGAATAAAGAGTGTGATGCTGTATTATTGAATATGACCATTTATATAATATTACTACTGTTATACAATTGCAACACATCTTGTACAAAATATGCCGTAAGGTATCAACAGAAAAGTCATGATTTGCTAAGTATGATTGTCCTGTTTATATGAATGTACCATCTTTGTATCTGAAGTCATGAATATTGGCTATCTACTCATCTTGTATCTGTGTTGAATTGCTGGATGACCCCCACCAAATAAGATTTACATCAAGTCTAGACAGCTATATGTTGATGGTCCGTTAAGGACATTTCACTCTAACAATGGGCCATAGAAGAAATTCATCACACCTCAACAAGAATATGGGCAATGGCTGCCCCTGTGAGTCATCAAACTATGTAAGGACATGTGATATGCTCATGTGACCCTGGACTCCATCTTGAGACAGTAAATCTCCAGGCACGTGGCAAAGGATATAAAAGTCCCCTGAGATAGGGGAATTTAGGACAGGAGGTCATTGCCTCATCACTTTTAAACGTAGGAGGGCTAAGCCCTCCCACTTTTTACTGGCTATAAGGGCAAGTGATGTGTGGGAGGGGTGGAGAGGAGCAAGCAAGAGGTGGTGTGGGGGCGGGGCCTTGGGGGAAGGGGCGGTGTCAGGGCGGGGACTCTGAGAGAAAAGGCAGTGCAGGGGCGGAGCCAGGGTTCAGGCACCGGTGCCCCCTCCACTATGGGGATGCTTCTGCCACTCCTGCCCTGAGATATCTTCATTTTGCCTCCTTTATGCCCTGAGTCTCTGGATTATGGATTTACAACTAAAAGGAGCATTTTGACTTATGCACTGAGGACCTTCCAGTCTTTTGGAAGTTACAAAAAACTTTACAAGCCAGCAGTCTATAAAGACTTTGCAATCATTTGTTTGCATATGATCTATTAATTATTTTTTTCTTTTATTATTAAAACTCTAGTCTTTAGGTTTTACTTACTAAAGGATTGGCCTCAGCATGATTATGGGTAAGATCTGAGTTATATATTGACCTGGCTATGTGACTGATCACTTGGGAGTAGAAGAACTCTGATAAAATTGGTTTTGAGTAACCACTAATCATAGAGCCCAGTGTCTGGGTGGTGAGACAAGGACTGAAATGCCTAAGGAGACTGCATCTTTGACTTCTCATTAACCCGTGTGGTGAGACAGAAGTTTACTTTTGTTCCTGCTTGGTATAATCTAATAATGGGCTAACCACCAGGTTGGTCTCAGCAATTTGTCCTGAATTTGGCATCCTCAGCTGTGATCACTGTGTTCGGGGAGATTTTGGCAAACCAGTGAAGTGCTTCAACCACTATTGCTTGTTGCTAACAGTAGTCAAGTTAGCAGGCCATACTGAACCATTCTTGTTTATTGCTAAAAGTAGCTAAGACAGCAGGTCATAAATTGGTCATGCAGCAGCCTCAGTGTAACCAGACAGGAGGGGAGGGGGTTTCGGGTGCCACACACAGGGTAGCTTGACCCTGTGCCCTTCCTGCTAAGATTATTAAAATTGCTGATGCATGTATTTAAAAAAAACAAGAAGTCTGTTTATATGTGCCCCCGGGAATGTTTGTCAGGGCCCAAAGGCATGGACACTCTTAAAAAAAATAAAATAATCTCTGGTAATTGGCAATCATAAGGTGTCTGACCTTTTACCCCTGCTTGCTTAGCAAGTTTTCTTTAAGGGATCTGTCATTGTATTACTAATGTATAAATAAGGGGAAAAGTTTGAGGTAATTGGACTTCTCAGGAGGGGCTCTTCAGGGACGCTTCCTCTGGACGCATCTTTGGGTCCCCACCAGCAGGTGGAAGCCTGGCCAGCTGAAGCCTGTCATGGTGCCACTCAAAAGCCATACTCAGCTTTGGTAATTATCAAGGGTTGGGGGTTTTCACTAATCTGTTGCAGATGTGTGTAAGTGCTTGAGACTAATGTTTAGCTTTAAGTGAAATCACTCTTGTGTTGTCCTGTTTGTGTCAGCCATCTATCGGTCGGACGGCTGTGTCTCCCCTGATTTATTTCCTGATACCACCTTGCACAAAGTAAAAGTTATCAAGAGCTTTGGGTTAAAAGAACCCCGCGTAACAACTGAGGCACAGAGACAGGAGGTTGCTATTTTTTTTAATATTACTAGAATTAAGTGGTGATCTACATTCAAAAGTCACTGACAATGAAGTCATATAGTGGATGCCAATTAACTTCAAGTGGACTTCATGTGCAATTTAATGTGTGACACAGATGTGGCAAGATTCTCTTCATGTTGCAAGGCACATAGAGTCTAATCAGTTGTTTAATATTAGCTTTTCGGAATATCATTTCATCTCTAGCTTGGTGGAGTTGGCTCAATGCAAATAAAAATAGCATACTGTTTAAAGAATGCTTATCAGTATTTTGAAAGCAAACTGTACTAAAATAAGAAACATCACCAATACTTAGGGTGAGATCCTGGCTTCAGTGAATTCAATGGCAAAATTACCAGTCAATTGAATGAGGCCAGGATTTCACCCTTAAGCATTTTCTTAAGGCTAAAACCTGAACCAGATAGATTGTAGGGCCAGAAGAGACCATTTTAATCATCTAGTCTGATCTCCTTACTCATTTTTTAGTTAGTCCACACTTAGGCAAATTCCCACTGACTTGATGCTTTTTATCTTCAAAACACTTTAATAATTGTATTTCATGTCTGTGATCAGTAGTAATAAAGTAATAAACCATACATTCATGTCACATCATGAACCCATAGTCAGGGTTCAATTAAACATCCTAATTTTTGCCCTTCCTCAGTGTGTCCCTCCACACCCCTGGGCAAGAACAGGTAAAGGAGCTGGGGACAATGTGAAGATTATGAGGTCAACAGGCCAACGGTGACTGAGAAGAACCAGGAGCCTTGCAGAGCTCATGAGCTGTAATAATGAGTAATATATTAGAGTGTGTGTGTGTGTGTGTGTATGAGAGAGAGAGAGAGAGAGAGAGAGAGAGAGAGAGAGTTCCTAAACTGGGAATTTGGCAAAGGACCACAGGACAGCTAGACACTCTGCACCCATAAACTCTACAGAGAAAGGTGGGAGAGCAAAGGATACTGAAGAGCTCATAAGCTCCTCAATTCAGGGTTAGGCTAGGGAAAACAGGAACACAGTGGAGCTCTTTGCATTGGTGCATGAGTGTGTGTTCTCTTCCTTGGAAAAACAAAGCTTAACAAAAATCTAGGTAACTGTAAGTTAACGTTGCCAGTATGTACTGGATTAATACTGAGATGTTGCAATTAAAGGAAGAAAAAAAGATCACTGAAGGGAAGGTCGATAAATACCCAAATAGCTTAACATGTCATATAATATCTTTAATAATTGACTTGCATACTAATCACCTTTACATATTTTAAGAGCAACCTTAATTCTGACCCTACTTAATCACTCCTCATCCATTTTAGAGGGATTTGAAACAACTATAGCGTTAATTGTAACTGAAAAACATTTTGGAGATATGTTAACTCTTCTCTTTTACCTGGTAAATGAGTAATAGATTAGCCTGTTTTGATGAAGCGGGAGTGTGAGGTCTGCTGATAGAAGTCTGTATCTCACCAGGGAATCTGGTATGTAAACACTTGTATTCATTTGGAAATATATTAAACTCTCTCACATCTGGAAACGGGGCTGGAAATTTCTGATGATCAGACTTTAATGTAACATTTACAATTCTACCTAGAATGAGCTTTAAAATAGGCTGGAAATCGCACAAGACAAAATATTTCTTGCACTATTTTCATTAGAGAAAGGCCTGAGCTGCAAAGCTGTGGTTACAAATCCAAATCCAATCTTCGCTAAAAAATTTTTGTGTCCAGGGTTTTGCTTCATCCTGTTATATGGACAAGATGCAGGGTTCTGATTTAAAAGAAAAAAAAATCTAGCTGCAGATCCAAATTTCCCCAGGTATTTGGATCTGGCTTTTTGGTTCAGTGCAATCTCACACTCTGATATTTCTGCTTCTGGACAAAACCAGGAAATGAGAGAAGCCTATGGGGGAAAACATAATAGTGAAAATTTTTGCAAATATCAGTAAAGGGGTCAAGATTTTGGTGAAAATTTGGGTCAACAATTGCTTGACCCAAAGAAGCTCTCTCCCAATATGGAGCATTTCTTATTATTTCTTTATTTGTGGGCTTTCAAGAGTGTGCTAGGTGCTTCAGAGACACAAGCAAAGAAACGGTCACTACCTCAGTGAGCTTAAATCTAAATGGTAGAGTATGGCCTTTGTTGCTTCTTAATAATAGGATATTCAAGTTTTGATTGGTTAACAGCTGCTCTGTCTGGATAGTTGTTTACATTATTTAGATCATTGTAGTTCTTGCACAGTTTTATTTATATACGCTCTGACCAGCAGTGTTGTTATGCTTGTATGGCTGCAGGCTTGAGAGAGATGAGTTATAAAAGGGATAAGAACAGTAAACAGCTGTGTGATTATGCAGAATCACCCACTGAGGTAAAATCTTGTTAAACCTGGCAGTTTCCTTGTGTTTCTCGTTAGGTTTGTTGGCACATACTAATGCTTACCACAGATTTTTGAGCAGATGTTTCCTACTTAAATCTCACTCTTCACTCTGGAAATATTGTATTGTCATATGCCAGTTATATTATTTGGTAGAAATGAAGCCAATAAATAAAGTTGATTCTTATAGTAGAGATGGGTCTGAACCAGAGATTCAGGCCTTGTCTATACTACAGAGTTTTGTTGACAAAAGGCAGCTGGAGGCAACAGTGGAGGCAAAATAAAACCGCCCCGATGAGAGACATAAGGCTTTTTGCACAAATTTTTGTCAACAAAGTGCCAGTGTAGAGACCATGCTTGATTTTATTGTTTTAATTGGCCTTCAGGAGGTGTCTCACAATACCCATCCTGATGGCTCCGATCAGTGGTTGGAACTCCTCTGCCCTGCAACCAGCTAAACAACCATCCACCCCTCCCGCTTAGAAGCCCAGGGAATTCTTGAAATTCCATTTCCTTTTGGCTCAGCATGGAGAGGTCTCATTGCATCTTCCCAGGTGACCATGGCGGCTTATCACAGCAAACGCTTTCCTGCTTGGACCACTGCAGAGCTGCTGGATCTGCTCAGTATATGGGGAGAGGATGTTGTGCAGTTCTAGCTGTGCTTGGGCCGTAGGAATTTTGATATCTATGGGCAGATTTCTTGAAGCTTGTGCAAAAAAGACTATGATCAGGACACACTGCTGTGCAGAGCAAAGACAAAGTTGCTGAGACAGGCATACCATGAGGTCAGGGAGGCAAACCGTCGTTCTGGTACTGCATCTAAGACCTGCCAGTTCTATAAGTTTGAGTGGGAGTTCCCATTGGAGGAGCCAGGTATTTTGTGTTTGCGTCTGTCTTTGGGGTGCTTGTGTCTCTCTCTGTCGGGGCAGACTGCTGAGCCCTGATTAGGGGGCAGAGCTAGGCGGAGGAGGGGGCCTATAAAAGCAGCCGCCCAGCCAGGCAGCGGCACAGCTGATTGCAGCGGCCCAGGAGCCGGCCAACAGGACGGCTAACAGGGGAGTTTGAGTGGGAGTTTACAGGGGGAGGTGGAAGGGGGCGGCACCGTGTCCCCCGTGTTCCCTACGTAAGAACGCCGAGCGAGGCTAAGACAGCAGCAGCCATGAGCCAAGCTGTGGAGGATACACCGAGGATGATAGCATGCAGCAGCTGCGGTATGTACATGGTCCTAGCGGGGGACCCAGAACAGTACTATGTATGCATGAAGTGCCGCCTAATAGAGCTGCTGGAGGAAAAGATCCAGGGTCTAGAGCTGCAGGTAGAAACCCTGGTAGAGCATAGAAGGGGGTTCGAGCAGCTGATGGAGCAATGGCAAGCAGTGACCGAAGGGGAATGCCCAGGGGTACAGGGGGAAGCAGGGGCTAAGGCCAGTGAAGGGGGACCGCCGGATGAGGAAGATGGGTGGTGGAAGCATGTGACCGTGAGAAGCAGGCCGAGAAAAAGGAGAGCCAGTGAGGGAGAAATAGAGCTAAGGAACAGGTTCGAAGGTCTGGAGAATGAGGAAGGGGTAAAGCAGGTGGTAGCTGACGGTGGGAGGCCAAGGAAAAAGAGAAGAGCAGCTAGTCCGATAGAAAGAGGGGAGGAGTCCATGGAGGCAGCACCAAGTGTGGGCCAAGGGAGGATACAGGATGGGTTAACGGGAACCACAAGGAATGATAGGAATGAAAGGAGCTTGCAACCAGGGGGGACGGAGGATAGGTTAGAGGACCGCACTGTCCCCAGGCAAAGGCAGGTCTACGTGATTGGGGATTCCATACTGAGAAGGTTGGACAGGCCTGTGACCAGGGCCGATCCAGAGAACAGAAGGGTGTGCTGTCTACCGGGTGCTAAAATACGGGATGTGGACCTGAGGTTGAAAAGGATCCTAAGAGGAGCAGGTAAGAACCCTTTGATCATCCTTCATGTAGGAACGAATGACACGGCTAGATTCTCGCTAGAGAGGATCAAGGGAGACTATGCCAGGTTGGGTAAGATGCTCAAGGAAATTGAGGCTCAGGTGATCTTCAGTGGGATCCTACCTGTCCCTAGGGAAGGGCACCAAAGGGGTGACAGGATCGTGATGATTAATAGTTGGCTGAGGGAGTGGTGTTACAAGGAGGGCTTTGGGATGTATGGGCACTGGGAGGCTTTTGGGGACAGACAACTGTTCTCACGGGATGGGCTCCACCTAAGTAGGGAAGGAAGTAGACTTCTAGGAGGGAGGCTGGCTCATCTGATTAAAAGAGCTTTAAACTAGACACTGGGGGGAGACGGTTGGGAGAGGTCCAGGTGCTCTCCACGCCAAATTTATATGTTGGGAGTGAGAACAGGATAACAACAGATATAGCCAGAGGGGGACGGTTAGGTGTAAGGAAGAGGGGGGGGACGGATACTAGATTGACAGGTCATACTGGTAGTACTGTGTCCCTACCAAGTTGGGTGAAAAGGGTGAGAGGAGCCAAACAGCAAAAATTAGGATGTTTGTTCACCAATGCGAGAAGCTTAGGTAACAAAATGGAGGAACTGGAGCTCCTGGTCCGGGAATTGAAACCGGATATCGTAGGAATAACCGAAACATGGTGGAACGGTAGCCATGACTGGAGTACAGGTATGGAAGGGTATGTGCTGTTTAGGAAAGACCGATGCAAAGGTAAAGGTGGGGGAGTAGCATTGTATATCAATAATGAGGTGAAATGTAACGAAATAACTAGCAATGCAATGGATAATACGGAGTCTGTTTGGGCAATGGTCACATTGGGGAAGAAAACTACTAGAGCCTCCCCTGGGATAGTGATTGGGGTGTGCTATAGACCGCCGGGATCTAGCCTGGATATGGATAGAGAGCTCTTTAATGTTTTTAAGGAGGTAAATACTAATAGGAACTGTTTGATCATGGGGGATTTTAACTTCCCAGATATAGATTGGGAAACAAATGCTAGTAATAATAATAGGGCTCAGCTTTTCCTAGACGTGATAGCTGATGAATTCCTTCATCAAGTAGTTGCTGAACCGACGAGGGGGGATGCCATTTTAGATCTGATTTTGGTGAGTAACGAGGACCTTGTTGAGGAAATAGTTGTAGGGGACAACCTTGGCTCGAGTGATCATGAACTAATTCGTTTCAAAATAAATGGGAGGATAATCAAAATTGCATCTGAGACTAAGGTATACAATTTCAAAAGGGCTAACTTTACTAAATTAAGGCGACTAGTTAGGGAAGTGGATTGGACTAACATATTTAGGGATCTAAAGGCAGATGATGCCTGGGGTTACTTCAGGTTGAAGTTGCAGGAGTTGTCAGAGGCATGTATCCCGAGAAAGGAAAAACGGCTCGTAGGTAGCAGTTTTAGACCGAGCTGGATGAGCAAGCATCTTAGAGGGGTGATTAAGAAAAAACAGAAAGCGTACAAGGAGTGGAAAATGGGAGGGATCAGCAAAGAAACCTACCTTATTGAGGTCAGAGGGTGTAGGGAAGCAGTGAGAAAGGCAAAGAGCCGGGTGGAGATGGACCTAGCGAAGGGGATTAAAACCAATAGCAAAAGGTTTTTTAGCCATATAAATAGGAAGAAAACCAAGAAGGAAGAAGTGGGACCGCTTAAAACTTTAAACGGAGTGGAGATTAGGGATTATCTTGGAATGGCACAATATCTGAATGAATATTTTGCCTCGGTCTTTAATGAGGCTAATGAAGGGCTAAGGAATAGTGATAGAGGGACTGATGGGAATGAAGATATGGGGGTAGACATTACGGTATCTGAGGTAGAAGCCAAACTTGAACAGCTAAATGGAAGTAAATCGGGGGGCCCGGATAATCTTCATCCTAGAATATTAAGGGAATTGGCAACTGAAATTGCAAGCCCGTTAGCGATGATTTTTAATAAATCTCTAAACTTGGGGGTTGTACCGTTTGACTGGAGATTAGCTAATATAGTTCCTATATTCAAGAAGGGGAAAAAAAGTGACCCGGGTAACTACAGGCCTGTTAGTTTAACATCTGTAGTATGCAAAGTCATGGAAAAAATTTTAAAGGAGAGAGTGGTTACGGAGCATGAGGCTGATGGCAACTGGGACAAATTACAGCATGGATTTACGAAAGGTAGATCGCGCCAAACCAACCTGATCTCCTTCTTTGAGAAAGTAACAGATTTTCTAGACAAGGGAAATGCGGTGGATCTAATATATCTTGATTTCAGTAAGGCGTTTGATACGGTACCGCATGAGGAATTACTGGTTAAATTGGAAAAGATGGGGATTGAAATGAAAATCCAGAGGTGGATAAGGAGCTGGTTAAAGGGGAGACTGCAGAGGGTCGTATTGAAGGGGGAACTGTCGGGTTGGAGGGGGGTTACCAGTGGAGTTCCTCAAGGTTCGGTTTTGGGTCCAATTTTATTCAATCTATTTATCGCTGACCTGGGAACCAAGAGTAGGAGTGGGCTGATAAAGTTTGCGGATGACACCAAGTTGGGAGGTATTGCAAATTCGGAAAAGGATTGGGATATCCTCCAGGGAGATTTGGATGACCTTGTAAACTGGAGTATTAGTAACAGGATGAAATTCAATAGTGAGAAGTGTAAGGTTATGCATTTAGGGATGACTAACAAGAACTTTAGTTATAAGCTGGGGACGCACCAGTTGGAAGTAACGGAGGAGGAGAAGGACCTAGGAGTCCTGGTTGATCGTAGGATGACTATGAGTAGGCAATGTGATGTGGCCGTTAAAAAAGCTAATGCGGTCTTGGGATGCATTAGGCGAGGTATTTCTAGTAGGGATAAGGAGGTGCTAGTCCCGTTATATAAGGCATTGGTAAGACCTCATTTGGAGTATTGTGTGCAGTTTTGGTCTCCCATGTTTAAGAAGGATGAATTCAAACTGGAACGGGTACAAAGAAGGGCCACTAGAATGATCCGAGGAATGGAAAGCCTGTCGTATGAAAGGAGACTTGAGGAGCTCGGTTTGTTTTCCTTAACCAAAAGAAGGATAAGAGGAGATATGATTGCACTCTTTAAATATATCAGAGGGATAAATACCAGGGAAGGAGAGGAATTATTTCAGCTCAGTGCTAATGTGGACATGAGGACAAATGGATATAAATTGTCAGTCAGGAAATTTAGGCTTGAAATTAGACGAAGGTTTCTCACCATCAGAGGAGTGCAATTCTGGAACAGCCTACCGAAGGAAACAGTGGGGGCGAAGGACCTCCATGACTTTAAGATTAAGCTAGATAAGTTTATGGAGGAGATGGTATGATAGGATAACGGGCTTCATCAATAGGTCAATTAAGTGCCACACTGGTAATTAGTACAATGGGTCAATGATAGGATATTGTTAGCCTTTTTCCAGAGGGTATGGCTGGAGAGTCTTGCCCGCATGCTCGGGGTTCAGCTGACCGCCATATTTGGGGTCGGGAAGGAATTTTCCTCCAGGGTAGATTGGCAGTGGCCCTGGAGGTTTTTCGCCTTCCTCCGAAGCATGGGGCAGGGGTCGCTTGCTTAAGGAGTGGGTGGATCGGCTTATGTGGCCTGCATCTTGCAGGAGGTCAGACTAGATGATCATAATGGTCCCTTCTGATCTTGAATTCTATGATTCTATAAGGAGCTGTACGCTATTCTTGGTGGTGACCCCACCTCTACCACCAAGAGCCTTGTGGATACTTCAGTGGGTCTGGAGGTGGCAGAAAGAGGACCTAACTTGGAGGATGAAGTAATTGATGAAGAGGTGGAATTACTTAACAGTAACAAGTCACCAGGACCAGATGGCATTCACCGAAGAGTTCTGAAAGAACTCAAATGTGAAATTGCGGAACTAATAACTATGGTTTGTAACCTGTCCTTTAAATTGGCTTCTGTACCCAATGACTGGAAAATTGATAATGTAACACCAATATTTAAAAATGGCTCTAGAGGTGAGCCTGGCAATTACAGACCAGTAAGTCTAAGGTCAGTACCGGGCAAATTAGCTGAAACAATAGTAAAGAGTAAAATTGTCAGACACATAGAAGAACATAAATTGTTGGGCAAAAGTCAATATGGTTTCTGTAAAGGGAAATCATGTCTTAGTAATCTATGAGAGTTCTTTTAAGGGTCAACAAATATGTGGACAAGGGGGATCTAGTGGACATAGGCTTCCAGAAAGCCTTTGACAAGGTCCCTCACCAAAGGCTCTTACGTAAATTAAATTGTCATGGGATAAGAGGGAAGATCCTTTCATGGATTGAGAACTGGTTAAAAGACAGGGAATAAAGGGTAGGAATAAATGGTAAATTTTCAGAACGGAGAGGGTTAACTAATGGTGTTCCCTAAGGGTCAGTCCCAGGACCAATCCTATTCAACTTATTCATAAATGATCTGGAGAAAGGGGTAAAAAGTGAGGTGGCAAAGTTTGCAGATGATACTAAACTACTCAAGATAGTTAAGACCAAAGCAGACTGTGAAGAACTTCAAAAAGATCTCACAAAACTAAGTGACTGGGCAACAAAATAGCAAACTAAATTTAATGTGGATAAATGTAAAGTAATGCACATTGGAAAAAAATAACCCCAACTATATATACAATATGATGGGGCTAATTTAGCTACAACTAATCAGGAAAAAGCTCTTGGAGTCATCGTGGATCGTTCTCTGAAGATGGCCACACAGTGTGCAGCAGCAGTCAAAAAAGCAGATAGGATGTTAGGAATTATTAAAAAGGGGATAGAGAATAAGACTGAGAATATCTTATTGCCCTTATATAAATCCATGGGGCACCCACATCTTGAATACTGCATACAGATGTGGTCTCCTCATCTCAAAAAAGATATACTGGCATTAGAAAAGGTTCAGAGAAGGGCAACTAAAATGATTAGGGATTTGGAACGGGTCCCATATGAGGAGAGATTAAAGAGGCTAGGACTTTTCAGCTTGGAAAAGAGGCGACTAAGGGGGGAATATGATAGATGTATATAAAATCATGAGTGATGTGGAGAAAGTGACTAAGGAAAGGTTATTTACTTGTTCCCATAATATAAGAACTAGGGGCCACCAAATGAAATTAACGGGCAGCAGGTTTAAAAAAAATAAAAGGAAGTTCTTCTTCACACAGTGCATAGTCAACTCGTGGAACTCCTTGCCAGAGGAGGTTGTGAAGGCTAAGACTATAAGAGGGTTTAAAAGAGAACTGGATAAATTCATGGAGGTTAAGTCCATTAATGTCTATTAGCAAGGATGGGTAAGGAATGGTGTCCCTAGCCTCTGTTTGTCAGAGGGTGGTAATGAACGGCAGGAGAGAGAGATGACTTCTGTTCTTTTGAAGAAGGCAAAGGCGGTGACATTAGATTTCCATAGACGTTACAATATAGGGGAAATTTAGACTTGCAACAGATGGCTGGGATCATTTCACATCAGCCTGTTCAGTAATGGAAATTGATACCCTGTGGTTTTTTTCATTATGAAATTGTTGTGTTTTTCCCTCACCCGCACTGCAGAAAGCCTAACAGTCTGCTGTTTGGTTTGATATATTTAGAATCCTCACAAAAAACTTCATCAAGGTTAGTTTAAGGCTGCAGGCATATAAGAGTGGTCTGACAGCATATTAACTGTAATGAATGCTAGTTTTAAAAAAATGGATAAACATTAGAAAAACAGTAAATGCTAAGTTTGCACCTCTCATACAAGGTACTTACTCTGCCATTGTAGAGACACTATTAATTCTCCTAAGGCTTGCAAGAGGGACCAATGAATAGAGTAGGGTCACAGGGATAAAAAACTTAAAAGAATTTATAGCTATGTTTAACATCTCTATTTGTAGTTTCATAATTCAGAAAGGCCTTATTCACTTAATACAAAACTCAATTTTAGCTCTAGGTCTAGCTTTTCCAATTTTGAGGCCAATGTGATTTTTACTGTAGATATTAATAGGGGGCTAAAATTGGGTTTATAAAGGAAACTCAGATCCAATTCAGCCAAGCATTTAAGCAGTGCTTAACTTTAAGAATATGAATCATCCCACTGTCTTCAAATGGGATGACTCACACACTTAACCACAAGCACATGCTGAAATGTGTTTTCTGGGCAGTGATGGGATCACTCACATGCTTAATGTTAAGCACGTACTTAAGTGCTTTGCTGAATCAGGGACTCTGCTGCAACTGTAGGCCCTGATTAAGGAAAGCACTTAAGCACTCCTAAATAGGGATGTTTTAAGAAATCAGGGCTTTTCTTATGGCGCAACTGCCATTGCATCATAATATATTTCAAAACAAACTGCTCAGCTCCCTAGTAGTTTTGAATGGTTAGAAGCACTAGATTCCCGCCTCCCCCATCAGAGGTGCATTTCAATCCCAGTGAAAGTAAACACTGTCAAAAAACTTGTAATGGCACAATTAATAACTGCGCTTTTTTTCCCATAGTGGCAGCCTCTGTCAAAATGTGATAAAGCTTGAAGCTAATTTATAGGCCATTCATTTTCTAAGCCTGCAACAAATCTAAATTGAAATGATGATATTAAAGGGAAGTACAAAATATCACATTTTTGTGCTACAGCTTATGATCATCTTCTGAAGCCTGAAACCACTTTTGATTAAACATTTAACATGAGCTTATAATGGATTTTACTCATAAAGCCACACTTACCAAAAATAAACTAGGACCATGTTTCACTTTTCCCTTGGGCCATATGCAAACAGCTAGCTGTACTGTTCATTTGTATCCTGTAGAGATGCCCAGAATCCAGGTGAAATTACGTTGTAAGAAAAAGAAGCTCAAAATGTTGATGTTGATTGGCCAGCTCTTCAGCAGGTATAAATCAGAATCTCTCCTTTGAAGCTAATGGAATGATGCTGATTTACACCAGCTGAGGATCTGACGTCACATATATAAAAGAAAAGCTTAGACGCTAAAGTAAAGAGGGACCATTGTCTGATCAGAATCACTGCCTGAAGAAAGGCTTCTAAAAGCTCAAAAGGAAGGTTCCCCCTTATTTTCTTGGAAATATTGGCTAATGCTTACAAACAGGTAAATAGCCACAGTTTATTGATATTGTTATAAAATACTGTTTTGTAATAATAGATGCTCTGAATCTATAAACAATAAAACAGTGACGTTAGTATTACAGACAGCAGTATTTTATAATGTATCAAAACATTATAGATTTCTTTCAGATAAAATACTTTTTTGTAAGATATGCCTACCATTGTTTGTTTTCTAGGTAAATACAGACAGTTTAACGGCTGTATAATGTGAAACACGGAGCAAGATGTTGTAGATAATCATTGCTGATACTTGTCTAAGTTTGACAGTGTTTCCATGGAAAATATATACCAAATTGTCTGTAATTATTCCGACAACGACATTCGTTGCTATTAAAATTATATAACTGCCTATGTCTTTATGTGGTGTTGAAGCTGTGTGGTTCCCTGGATATTAGCGAGACCATGTGGGTAAAGTAATATCTTTTGTTGACTAGCTTCAGTCTCTTGTATCTCTCTTACTAACAAAAGTTGGTTAAATAAAAGATATTATAAAAAGAGACCCCCAAAAAGATCTCTTCTTACAGATCCAGACTAACACAGCTACCTCTCTGATAAAAGATATTATGTCATCCACCTTGTGTCTCTAGATGTCTTTATAGTAATCATAGAACCTTTAGGAACCAGGCCAATTAAAAAAAACAATCAGCCTGATGCATAAATAAGAAATTAGGATCTGTAACTTTGGAGATCACATCTTTTTCATGTCCCTGAATGGGGTACCAAGTCAACAAAACCACACGTGAAAAAAATATTGCTTCTTGATAAGCTTTCCTGTAATCCAGAGAAATTCATTTATTTTGTTTTGCTTTACAGGTACTTTATAAAGTCTATTTTAATCTTTCTTTGTTGCAGTATTTCATGTTTAGAATCCCCTGCCTCCAATTTTTGTATTTGTTGCTGTGTGGTAGCAAAAGCCAGGGGTGGGGTAGCATAAGTCTTTAGGTATGTAAAAGACTGCTACAAAGAGGAGGGTGATAAATTGTTTTCCTTAACCATTTGGGACAGGACAAGAGGTAATGGGCTTAAATTGCAGCTAGAGAGATATAGGTTGGACATTAGCTTTAAGGATAGTTAAACACTGGAACAAATTACCTAATGAGTATATGGACTCGCTGTCATTGGAGGCTTTTAAGAAAAGGTTAGAAAAATACCCATCAGTGATGGTCTAGATAATACTGAACCCTGCCTTGGTGCAGAGGCCTGGACTAGATGTTCTATTAAGGTCCCTTCCAGTCCTATGTTTCTGTGATTCTATTCCTAGAGCAACTATGGCTAAACCTCTACAAACACTGTACCAGTAAAAAGAAGTTGCTAAAAAGCTTTTAATATAATTGTTACATTTTGTACCACACAGAATTTATATGGTACTTTTTACAAACAGATGAAACTGAGAAATATAAACATACAGGGCTACTATCTATTCTTCATAAAGCACCATAGATGTGTATGTGCTCCTTATAGGCATACAGTAAGAAAGTTCCCAGTCTGAAGCAGTTTATGGGTTGATTTTCAAAGGACAGTTAATCCCCCACTCCCACAGAAAGTCAATAGGAGTTGGGCACGTAACTCCTATTTGTGCCTTTGAACATTTCCCCTTGACAATCTGAATTGTATATAACATAGTACCAGAGAGTGAGGGTGGGTTAGATCAGGAGAGCTGTTCAATTCTGGATGTCTCTTGGTAGGTTCCTGTGTTCCCCTCACCCTCCCAAGATCATATGGTCAGAGTGAGAACAGGAGGTGTAATTGTGGTAATCTGTAGCAAGTGGCGGTCGGTAGTAGAAAGCTAATCAAAAGAAGTGAGTTTTTGGGGGTAGGTGAGAGAAGAGAATGATGTTGCTTGGCACAGAGGTGGTGTTCCAAGGAGAGGAGGCACAACGGCACCAGTGTGAAAACGAGAGAATAAGTACCGAGGGGGGTGAACTAAGAGTAGCCACCAGGAATGGGAATAGGGAGAAGTGAGGACTGAGTTGATGCAGTGATGTGTAGAGCGATGAAAAGGAGAACAAGGAATATGAATTAAGAGATGGGGGGGGGGGAAAGAGGCAGAAAGCCAGTGAAGGTATGAGTGCAGCCCCAGTGTATGCACAGCTGCTACCCGTATACTCTTTTGCTAGAGACACTACCGCAGATTGGCTTATGGCTGTTAGGGACATTACAGCCTCCTTAGTGGCACATTCATCATCATTCTGGGCCTGTTTTTCTAAGTTATTATGAAAATTGCTTCAAATAACTATTTTCCATTAAAGTCAGCATGTTCCATACTGCATATTTTCCTTCCATTACAGCATTATGCAGCTATTGGGAAGAATGTTGGTCTTATGGCCAGTGGTGGCTTCCCTGAAGCAGCAGTCTCATGAAATCTTGATATTTAATGAGATTCTCTTAAATACAGAGGAGAAATTCCATCTTACGGTTCTAAATTGCATCTTACTGTATTAGGCAAACAGTTGTGGTATGGACTTTGATATGATCTGTTTCTTTTTCCAAGGCTCAGTTTCCTTCAATTCAGTGTCACCAGATTTAGTAAAAATTGCTTCATGGTAGGAGAGTGCACAAGCTGGATATGCTTGGTTTTGTCATCTTCTCCCCCTCCCAGCCCCCACTTCCATTCTGGCTTTTCTCACTGCCTTTCCTTTCGTTGATGTAGTACATGCTCTTCCAGTTGGAGCAAAACTGTTCAGAAAATATGAAGATGATTTTGGAAAGCCTGATGTTGTATAAATGGCATCTTGTTTCCAAGCTAGTGTGCAGGAATTCATTGCTGAAAAATAAAAGTTCAGTCTTTTACTCATTAACTCAGGAGATCAGTTGCGCAAATTGTTAAGATATGGACACAGAGCCTTTGCCATATATGGAAGTGTGTGTCATCTGTAGTATAAAAAACAGTTTTTGAAGAATCTCAAGCTGGTAGTCTTCTTTTCAGTTTTGTTGAAGCCCCAAGTAGCCTGGTGCTATAAATGATTACTCTCATGAGTAATCTTCCTTAGTGTACAAATAGTTCCATTGGCTTCAGTGAGGCTACTCATGTGAATAAAGGGTTGCAGGATCAGACCTAGGATTGTTAAACTCTTTCTATGATACTTTATCTGGTTACCTTAGATTTTTTTTATTACTCACATTTTTATTACTGGAACAGATAAGAGAAATTATTAATATCAGTGGTATATTAGTATCTGTATCAGTAAGAATGCTTAATTTTAGTGAATGTAATCATAGTCTATGTTGGATTCAAATATTTAAGTTCAGTTTTATCATGCACTAACTGTTACACTGTTAGACTCCAAATGTTCAACTCAAATTTGTGTACAGATAGAATCCCACATTTTTATATGCAAAAAGCACTTTCACATAGGATGATTTCCAACTATCTGACCATTTGCAAATGCAATTTTCTGCCTGTGAAATTCTGTACACAAAATATAGATGCTTGTATTCAAAACAAGCATCAAAATATCTGCAGTAAACCCACATGCTAGGTAGGTAAGCAAGCAAATCCAAATTTAATCTAATACATAGCTACATTGGGAATGAATTTGGTCATCAGTCTTCAAAATACTCAGTTAAATCTAGGCATTATAGGAATTTCCAAATTTTTGCTGATTAACACAGCAGTCTGGATGGTGAACAAGGTTGTTAAGCCGATAAAATGTTGACTAGTGGGTAAGTATAGAGGTACATAACTGAACATATAATTGTGCAAATTAAGTTTATTTCACTAGTCTGCTACAATGAGTCTGTTTTGAGAAACCATATGATGTCTACTCTCTTCAGAATTAAAACACAAATGCTTCAGGGAAAATTCCAAAACATAATAAACTGTGTTTACTGAGAAGATATGTATATCTGAGATTTATCAGCAGGATCAGAATGTTTTCTTCCATTTAAAATGTCTTCCACTTCTCATGATGCCCTCTGCCCCTCTCTCTCCTGCATTCCTCAGATTTTTGGCCATTCAGGGTGTCTTCCTAATTATTTCTGACCCAGCATTCTTCTGCTCCTTGTACTAAAGCAATAAAAGTTAATTAAAATTCATAGCAATATTACAATTTTTGTTAGTTTTAAAAAGCATATAAAATATCTTGCTGGAGTGCATCACTACCAGCCATACTACCAGTGCCAGTTACTAGATCCTGTCTCTTGAAGAGAGTGTTTGGTTTTTTTAGACACAAGAGCATACCTTGTACTTTGATCTAGAATTTCATTTTAGATTAAAGAAAACAACATTAAAGGAAAGACAAATATACAATCTCCCAGAGAAAGGAAGCAGTACAATTGTGGCAGTAGCAATGACATTTAGGACTGAGTATCATTGTCAAACCTGGGTGTGTGAAGCTTGGTTCCTAAATCCACATTCAGGCTTTTAGGTAACTGGACTGATTTTTTTTCAGATGTGCTGAGCAACCATAGTGTCAGATTACTTCAGTGGGAGCCATAGATACTCTACACCTAGAGGCGGAATATGAATTCAGGTGGCTAACTTCAGGTGCCCAAGTTCTAGAATTTTGATGTCATACTTCTTTGATGTCATTCTCTAATTCCATGAGAGGGCTTGGGCTGTCTATTTCAAGGGCCACAATCTAAAATGATTTGAAGAGGGGATGTGTACCTGTAGTGAGGCGGCCTGGCTCCCAGGCACACCTGAGAGGGACAAGCCAGACCGGCTGCCTCAATGGGCGGAGCCACCACCGCCTGTCCCCGCCCCCCGGAAGTCAAGGGGCGGGACAGGAAGTATAAAAGCCCGGGCCCAGCGCTCAGTTGGAGCCTGGCCGCGGGAGAGGACAGACGCTGGTGCCCGCGCTCCTGCCGAACCAAGCCTGCCCCGAGCCCGGTACCCAGAGGACGACTGGTCGAACCTGCCCCAAGCCCGGTACCCAGAGGAGGACTGGCTGAGCCTGCCCTGAGCCCGGTACCCAGAGGACGACTGGCCGAACCTGCCCCAAGCCCGGTACCCAGAGGAGGACTGGCCGAACCTGCCCCAAGCTCGGTACCCCGAGGAGGAGTCGAGCCCACCTGTGCACCCGTCTCCTGAGGAGCCCATGCTGGTGGACCCCCCTGCTGAAGCCACGAGGACACAGGTACCACTGGAGGGGGAGATTGGAAGTGGCCCGGGGATAGCCAACCCCAGTCTGGCTGCCGCCGACCCTGAGCCTATGTCAGTGTGTTGCGGCCAAGATCCCCACTGACTGCAGCGGATCCACGCCGCTGCTAGGGCCCCGGGCTGGGACACAGTGGAGTGGGTGGGCCTGTGTCCCCCCTGCCACCCCACTCACGGGTGGCAGTCTCCCCCGCCCCCTCACACCAGCACCCCGACCCAAAGGTCTGGACTTACCGGTTGCTGCTCAGCCCTGCCTGAGGGTCTGAGCCCTATACTTGTTGCTGCCCCGCCCTGAGCTAGGGCTTGGGCTTTATAAACTGAACTGCTGCTCAGCCCTGCCTGAGGGTCTGAGCCCTATACTTGTTGCTGCCCCGCCCTGAGCTAGGGCTTGGGCTTTATAAACTGAACTGCTGCTCAGCCCTGCCTGAGGGTCTGAGCCCTATACTTGTTGCTGCCCCGCCCTGAGCTAGGGCTTGGGCTTTATAAACTGAACTGCTGCTCAGCCCTGCCTGAGGGTCTGAGCCCTATACTTGTTGTTACCCCGCCCTGAACTAGGGCGCGGACTGTGTGACTGAACTGCTACTCAAGCCTCCTGTAGTGAGGTGGCCTGGCTCCCAGGCGCCCGAAGGCGAAGAGCGACCCCTCACCTGACAAGGGGACCCGCACCCGGACCCTTACAGTACCTCTTTTCAAATCTTACCTCAGCCCTCAGTAATAAACACATATTTCAGTCACAGAAGACCATTGAAGAAAAGATTGGCACTGTTGCTATTCTTCTAGCAACTCTGGAATTCTTGTGATATGTTTGAACAGTGTTCACAAAAATCTCACAATATATCACATTATCCACAGTGAGCCTGAGCTTGTGAGGAGCTGACCTCTTCCTGTAGGTTGCTAAGTCTCCTAAAGCCATCACAAGACACTCAGCAGCCCCACTTAATATCTGGACCCACAGCCAGAACAATATTCTCTCTGACAAGCTCTTATCCTCTAACAAGTTATGATGAGAGCCACCAAACAAATAACACCTCTTTACTAGAATCAATCAATTATTTTTATTATGTTCACTTAGAAAATATCTTTTTTGTGCAAAAAGAAAAATGTAGCAAATAATAGTTCTGATGTCATAGGGGAAGGATACATAGCCCCAGGTTATTAATTTGTTGGCAGAACCAGTAACAGGCATTCTTAGGAAAGGAGAATTTCAGACTATATTTACTGCAATTCATTTTCTCCACAGGAATTAAAGTAAAGCTAAATTTTATTCAGACAAATGGCCTTACTTCCATGTGACCGTCTCCACTGATTTGACTGTAATGCTACTCCTGAAACAAAGATTTGACTATATGAAGAAATTAAGTGACATAGCGATAGCAGAATAAATGTTCTACCATGGCTATTCCAGTAGGAATCCCTTTTGTTGACATTCTGTTCTGGAATAAGTATGACTTTATTCTGGAATAACTAATCCATTTCCAGGGCAGAGTAGAATTTGGCTCACACTTTCAAATCCCTTCCCTCCTCCCTCTTCCCACAACTCACCATGGTAGATGGTGAATTTGACTTAATGCTCACACATGGATATTTTCAGTCCATAATTTATTACTCAGCTAGCAATATGTCAGTAAAGCAATCTCAGGGATTTAGACACATTCTATTGATTTGAATTAAATGCGTTGCTTTGAAAATCTTTGCCACATTTCCATCTTTTCAAGTGTACTATTTAAATAATGGGTTTGTGATTAGCCCCTGAGTGGGTTCTGCAGGGTTACAAGTTGGGGTATGCAGGACAGTGTGCAAGAAACCTTTCCCCTGCCATCATAAACTGGTGCAGAGAGGCTAGTCACAATTATAGTTTTTGTTCTCCAGGGTGTTTTGTACGCTAGGGAATTTTAAGAACAAACATTCCCATTAGAGCTACCACCAGTTCAATTGTGAGGGGTTATCTACACCAAGCAGCAATGCACATTATGGGAGTGTGATTTCTAAAGCACAGCTTTCAAAAGGCGTAGATAGAGCTGCTCTGGCCCAGTGATACCAGGCGCTCAGTTCTAGAATGTGCATTTAGCTTGATTTTTTTCCCCACAATTTAATTAGTGCAAAAATATTTTTATAATCAAAGTTCACTGTCCGAATATTCTGTTACAGTGCCTTACAGTTCAGCTTCATTGCTCTAAGGGTAATAAGGTACCTAGTAAACAGTAAGGGTTTTTTAAAGTATTTCTTATAGATAAGCTATGCCTGTCATAAAATGTCTGGCAGGTTTACAATTAAAACACATAACCCATGTGTCAACCAATTAATAACTAATCCAGCACACAGTTTATGATGTTGTTATTGTGGTACAGTTTACATCCCTGTGGTTAATTTGTATCCATTTTGTTTATTATAAATCTGTTTTCATAGGAACATAAAATTAGACTTCTAAATTTGCTCTGGGCTGAAACTTGGCATATAGTACACAATGTCATAGTGAGTGATTTTTTTCCTCCCCCACTCCTTACAAATAATGAGGGCTGTTTCTCCCTTTGAGTCTTACTATAAAGTTGGAACTTACGCAGGAGACAACTATTTAATTTGCAACTGGTGCTGAAAGAATCAAACATTATTGCAGAATTTTAATTCTATGTTGGAGTTTAATAGTGGAATGGTATGTTAACATGCTGGAACTGCATGCAATGACATTAGATGGCCTTCATTCTCTAAGTCTACACTGCCTCTTAAAGGGTTATGAAAGATGTATATTGGATTTCCCTAAAATGGAACTCTCCCTTGAAAAGCAACTATGTAAAACTGGCATCAGCTTGCTCGGTAAATCTGCTTCCTGCATATGTTCTGAGTCACAATTGCAGACTTTAGTGACAAAAATCAAAATGTTCACTGCTTTTCATTCCTTTTAGCGTATCGGCATCAATGCAACTAAGAGAGTGAAATGGATTCTGTTGTTCTTGAGCATCATTAACAAACATGTTTATCAAATTCAAATCAATCACATCTGTGCAACCCCACTGTTATTGAACTGATGTCATTTAGGGCATAATTGGAAAACAATGGAGTTACACAGGTGAAACCAAAGGCCCTTTCTGGTCTGCAGAACCTCATTTTACTTGACGATCTATGCAAAAGAAAAAGCCCAGCTGGATTCTCAGATCCCACGTTGCATTTACAGGGCTGGTAACCAGAGGGAAAAAAGTTTTCAACTAGCAATAATCGCGCCTCGGATTAACCTCATTGACTACTATTACTCAGAAAATAAACACTAAAGTGCATCAAAATGTAACCTTTTGAAAAGAAAGAAGTTATTTTGTTTAAATTTTTCATTTTAAAATATTTTTTCAGTGAAAGCATTTTTTTTTTAAAAAACCTTTTCATTTATAAACTGTTTTGAATTTTTGATGTTTTCCTTTTTCTCAGGGAAAAAATGCTAATTTTAACTCCTCCCTCCCCCGTTGCAAATGTGAAAAAAATAAGAGACAATATTACTTTAATGTTTTTATAAATTGTCTTCCATTGGAAAAGGTGGTGGTGGGGAGTAAAATATATGTTCAAAAGTGAGCAAAAGTGACGCTATCCCTGACTTTGTTTTTTTTTAATATTTTCCAAGGGAAAATAGTTTTAAAAGTGGGGATAAATGTGTGAAAAAAACACTCATACTTTTTTCCAAATTTTTTCAACGGAGAGGAAAGTAAATGAGAATTTTTTCCCCCTCTCACTTTCTTTCTTTAATTTCCCCCTCCTTTTTCTTTTGGGGGAGAGAAGATGACTAAGGGATTTCTCTACTTAAAAAAGTAAAAACTCCAGGGAAGTAGAAATATCACTATATGTCAAACTGAAGCTTTTTGATTTTTTTTTTAAATTCATTTAAAACTTTTGAAAAAAACCCAATCATTTTTGTTTTCACTAAAAAAATTGGTTTCGACAAAACCATTTTTCATTGAAACATTTGCAGCAGGCCCAGTGAGCACATTTGTTCTGCCTACTATTTAGAGACAATAAACGTTAAACCCCGGGATGCCATTTGTACAAAATCCTTTTTCAGAGTAGAACTACATAAGGAATCATCACCCTACTTGTGATACAATGCAAAGCCCTCGTCATAAAGTCATATTCTCAGTATAGGAAAATACTGGAATTTGATGTGTTTGGTTTGCCTTTACTCACTGAAGCCAAAGGAAGATTTGCCTAGATGCAAAGTGAAGCCTAAACTGCATCATGGTAAATATTTCTTTTTTAGGGTTGCCTACAGTTTGGACTCTACTGGAAAGTATATTGTAGGGAATAATATTGCACTGACAGGGGAAATAGAGTAAATGATCTAAGAGGTCATTTTGTCTCCAATTTCTATGGGCTAGAATATTGTCTCTTTTCTAGATCTGCAGTCTGAACTGTTGTCACTCTCTCTCTCTAAACTGCATTCACTTATCTGAGTGAGAAGTCATTGAAAGATTTTTCTTGAAAGCATCTCATTTGTCGGCCCTAGATCACAGAGGAGGTTTTCAACTTGAACTCAAGAGCTATCTATCAGTATAATTTCATGTGTTTGATTTGTACATAGTTAATGACTCCAGGGTTTGACTACCTCTGACTAGCAGGGAGTGGGAGGAAACTTCCCTGCGTGCAGATTATCCCATATTTGCTTACTGCTGTTTTTTTTTCTTGCACTTGTTCTGAAGCATCTGACATTGTTGAAGACGGGGTACTGTACTACGTGGGCCACTAGTCTGATTCAGTGTGGCAAGACTATTTTCCTAATTGTGATGTTTATATTATACCTTGAGCCCATGTTACCTTGAGAGATTATAGCTTTGCAAATTGTCCACTTCATTTTTATGGGACCATCTTGAATCTTTCAAATCCCCTGGCACATGTTTGCAGTGAAATTATTATTTATCTCAATAACAAAGACTAGTAATACAAAGTACAATTTATTGTCTTAAAATACTTACATGAGTTCAGCGTTGGTGTTTTTAAAAACAGTTTGACAGCCTCGGTGCTGACTGACACAGCAATGTCAATCTAACTTTTAAGTGGAGACTGGGACTGAGCCTATTTTATCCTTGGCCTCTCTGCTGTGACTGTTGACAAGGATGCTAATTGTAAGGGATGTATTTATGATGCACATGGACATATGTCTACTATGAATTATATTGAAACCCAAGCTCAGTCCAAATGGACCATCATATTCCTTTCAGATAGAACTACTTTTATTGCTAAAATCCTGGTTGGATTTAAACTGATGACCTGCAAATAGAAACCTGTGTTCCCTTCCCAACCACAAGTGCCCTGCGTACAACATATTGTCTGCTTTTTAAATTAAACATTGTTCATCCAACTTTAATAGATTCATATATATTTTTAGTTAGTTTTGTTCTGTCCTTAATTAGGATGATAATTGATATTGATCATATTATAAAGAGCCAGACGAAGACAACCAAGTCACAGGCAACATTTTCTGGCTTCTTTATAGGCCCTGGGAAATATCCCAGGGTCAGGGGGCTCCCCACACAGTGCTGAGCTGACAGAGTATCAGCTGATGTGTGAGGGAAAGAATGAAGCGTGCCAAGGAAAGCAGTTCTGTAGCTAGTCTCGGCTATGGAATGGCCACTAGGGCAGATGCTGCTGAGTGTAAGTTACAGCAGTACTATGGCTGCTCTAGTTTATGCCAGGGGCTTGAGCTAGAATATAGGAGGTATATAGGTGACTTAAAGCTAACTTTGCCTCCCCTCTGTTCCTGTGCTGAGCATAGCTCCAGAGGAATGGAGGATCGGGACCACAGTATTTAATAGCTATCAAACTTAGTGGTAATAGCACAGGTAGTTACATTTTGATCTTTTTCCACCCAAGTCTGCTATGAACTATATATGCACATGTACACCCACACTGCACATCATATCACATGGCTTGCCATGCCACACAGTCAATTTATAAAGTAATTAAACTAAGTTAAAAGCCATTTTTTTCAGCATTGTATCTTACTGCTAATCTTGAGAGACTGCATTAGTTGAATAAGAATATTTACCTGATCTCTCTTGGAATAGAAGAGAGGTAAATTTAACCAATTTTTCTACCATTGCAAAATGGTTGCACATCTCTAATAACTCTATTCCATTTGAAAGTTTACCTTTCTCCTGTAAATGTCTGTGATGGGAGTGCTAAATGCTATTGAGTCAAGATCAAATAAGTATGCTAAGCTGTTCATGGTTGCTATGGTGACTCATTGCCATTGCTCTTGTAGGTGAAATGCACATTTATGCCTTTACTTTATTTAATGAAGAAACCATATACAACAGAGTGGCAGAAACCCAGGCTCATTAAATCATTAAGCATGGCTCTTCCCAAAGGTTAGCCATTACTTATGTCCTTCTCACTGGATAAAGGGGTGGCATCCACAGGAAATAAGATAACATAATTAAACAGACCTATGTTCTTTGTAAATTAGCTTTCAACAACCCCTCCCTATAAAGTACACTAATGTTTTGTGGAAGTGGTGTTTATACCAGTAATAATACCATTATTCATAACACTAATAATACCCTTAACAAAACAGAACACCTAATAAGATGTCATCAGCTTTTTCACAGCGTTCTGACCTGCTTAGAGAAAACTAATTTGATGAACAAACTTGCTTTTTTTTATGCTTTCAGCCAGGAGAGTTTTTCTTGAAAGTCACTCGCTAGAGTCATAGAATAACAGAAATGTAGGGGTGGAAGGGACATTGAGATCCCCTAGTCCAGCTCCCTGTGCTGAGGCAGGATGAAGTACTCCTAGAGCATCCATGACAGGTGTTTGTCTAACCTGTTCTTAGAAACCTTCAGTGATAGGGATTCCACAACCTTCCTTGGAAGCCTATTTCAGTGCTTAACTACCCTTATGATTAGAAACATTTCCCTAATATCTAATCTAAATATCCCTAATATCTTCTAAATCTTCAGATTAACCCCTTATTCTACCTTCTACCTTCAGTGGACATGGAGAATAATTGATCACTGTCCTCTTTATAATAGCCCTTAACGTATTGGGCTTCCCTCCTCAGTCTTTGTGTCTCAAGACTAACCATGTGCAGTTTTTTTAACTTCTTATCGTAGGTCAGGTTTCCCAAAGCTTTAATCGTTTTTGTTGCTCCCCTATGGACTGATTGAAATTTGTCCATTTCTTTATTTGAAATGTGGCATCCAGAACTGGACACAATACTCCAGCTGGGCTCTCTCCAGCAATGAGTGAAGCAGAACAACTACCTCCTGTGGCTTACGTACAACGTTGCTGTTAATCCACTCCAGAGTATTAGCCTTATTTGCAACTGCATCACATTGTTGACTTGTAGTCAATTTGTGATCCACTGTAACCCCCAGATCCTTTTCAGCAAAACTAACACATAGCCAGTGGTTCCTCATTGTGTATTTGATTTTTTCCTTCCTAAGTGCAAAGCACTGCACTTGTCTTTATTGATTGAATCTTGTTGATTTCAGACCAATTCTCCAATTTGGTGAGAGAAATAAGCCAGAACGTGTGTGTGGCTGAAAAGCTTCCCTCTCCAACAGAAGTTTGTATAGTACAAAATTTAGAAACCCCCAAAGAAATCAGGTAGTATTGAATCGCTAATCTACAAACAGACCTTTGTATGGTAAATTTAAATGACAGGGCTATTATATGTGACAACTTCTTAAAATTCTAATCAAACATAACTAGTTAAACATGTCATAACGCAAGTGATTCACTATGCTTAACATTTGATTGTGATGCTGTATGACATATAGATTAATATAATTTGTTGGGGAAGAGTCAACATGGTTTTTGTAAAGGGAAATCATGCCCCACCAATTGACTAAAATTCTTTGAGGGGGTCGACAAACATGTGAACAAGGGGATCCAGTGGATATAGTGTATTTAAGCCTTTGACAAGGTCCCTCACCAAAGGCTCTTAATCAAAGTAAGCAGTCATGGGATAAGAGGGAAGGTTCTTTCATGGATTGGTAATTGGTTAAAAGATAGGAAACAAAGGGTAGGAATAAATGGTCCATTCTCAGAATGGAGAGAGGTAAATAGTGGTGTCTCTCAGGGGTCTGTACTGGGCCCAGTCCTATTCAACATATTCATAAATGATAAGGGAAAAGGGGTAAACAGTGAGGTGGCAAAATCTGCAGCTGATACAAAACTACTCAAGATAGTTAAGTCCCAGGCAGACTGTGAAGAGCTACAAAAGGATCTTTCAAAAATGGGTGACTGGGCAACAAAATGGCAGATGAAATTCAGTGTTGATAAATGTAAAGTAATGCACATGGGAAAACATAATCCCAACTATACATATAAAATGATGGGGTATAAATTAGCTGTTACCACTCAGGAAAGAGATCTTGGAGTCATTGTGGATAGTTCTCTGAAACATCCACTCAATGTGTGATTGAACCCATTTAATTTTGGGTGGAAGTAGTGTATGTAAATGTTAAATCACCCAATAAGGGTACAGAACCAGTAACATAAACTTAGGTGACAAGTCACAAATCTCAAATAGCAAATGCTGAATATAAAAGAAACGAATATTCATTACAACAATCCAATGCTCAGTTATGTTTGTGTAAGCTATTCATCAAAAACTATGAGCAAGAAGCAAACTTACAAAAATGGATCTGCTCACTATTTGCAAATAAAAAGACTGCATTTGTGTCTGCTAATAGCTAGATCAGCTGTAATGCTGATACTACCATAAATGTTATTACTTTTTTCTAGGAAAGCCTAACTCTCTGACAAATGATAGTGTTTAGTACATCAAAGGGGCTGGGGAGAAGGTGTTTTCTGCCTAAGTTTGATAAATTTTATTTACAGCTCATTCTCTTGTTTGCTGAGATCCAGCTTTCTTTATTCTCCAAGTTATGCAGATTGTTTTAAAGTCAATTAATGATTTGATTTTAATAAAATCTGTTTGAACTTAGCAAGAAAAAGGTTTTTTTTATTTAAACTGGTCCTTGATATATTGACTCTATTATCTAACCATAGTATCTTAAATTTTCTGCAGCTGAACATGAATTTTGAACTGTAAGGTTTTAAGTATTTCAAATGATCAATAATATCAACAATAGCAGTACTTTAACATGTTCATCTGGAGCAGAAAGCTCTCAAATATCAATATGCAGGTTTTTAAACTGTCTTGCATGGAACCACAGTAATTAAAAAAAACCCTGCTGGTCTGATTCCTTCAGAAGCAATAACCCTTTTCATCATGTGTTAATCTGAAATTCATTTTATAATAATCATACAAAACTGGCCCTGAAACAATCCCTGGTTTTATTACTCTATTGCAAACCAACATTTAGCATACTTCAATTTTAAACGTTCTGCATATTCTGCAAGAGATTTTTTTTTATCTCATGAAAGTGAAGAATTGGAATAATAACTCTGCATGTATATGGTCAATTCCATAATCTCATTTACTGACATTCTATAATTATAGGCTTTTTACAAGGGAAGTCTAAAGTCAATCAAATTCTCTGGAACTCTTCTGCCCACCACAGACATTATGTCTGTGTTGCTTTCACAAGCACTGACATTTGAATGGGAGATAGCCATATTCATTATATTCCTTGTAGGCATTCAGAATGATAATGGGTGAGTGTATTTCCCCAATGTTAGATGACTGTTAGTCACCCTCTTTTACTAATGTTGGTTATATTTATTGATTAAATGCTACTCCACAACATTACATTGGATCAGCAGTTAAAATGCATTAGTTTGCCGTGACAAACTAGAGAATAGACCCAATGGCTTCATTTTCATATAGGCTTCTAACTTTCTGTGCCCAGCTTTAGCCACCTAGGACTTAATTTTTGAGATTTATTGTCACTATGTGGATCTCAATCTATTTTTTCAGAACCATTGGCTCACAACAGCCTTCTCAGGAAAAATACCAAGGTAGACCATCTTGTACCAATTTCTTAGCCAAAAATGTTTGTGAGATAGATCCAAATATGTATCTGCTCATTTAAAAACATGATTAGAATGTTACCAAAAAAGCAGATATTTAACAGTCAACAAAATTGTAGTAAAGGTTCTGCAAACTATACTGATTTTCCCTGAGAAATTATCCATATGCACTAAGGGAAGAGGCAGCCATATAGTTAACGTTACTTACAGGAGACTTGACTGCACAGGAGATAATTACAACACCTCTGTGTTTAGTCTGACAGTTCAGCTACTGCAATGTTGCTAAACAAATAATCTAATTTTCTCTTTTTTTTTTTGTACAGCACAGGTGACTTATTACCAGGATTGTCTTATAATTACTCTGAATGGCAGCTGAGAAAAGAACTGGGGTTATAGTACAGTACTCTGGTTAAGTATATTTATTAATCATCAGGGAAAAGCAGTAAGATCTTTCAGAATGCTTGTGCACTGAATCAGCAATAACTCATCTGTGACATGCTACCAGATAATGTAGGCTCTGTGTATTGTCAAAGAAGATTCTTATTTATAACTTGTGTAATATAAATCTAATCTAATATAAATATAAATCTAAGACCCAATCATGCAAGGTGCTAATCACTTTACTGGATCAAGCCTTGAATATATCAATAAGACACATGACAAGCAGAGAACAGAGATACAAGTTGGGTGAGGTAATATCTTTTATTGCACCAGCTTGGTGAGAGAGACAAGCTTTACCTCACCCACTTAGTCTCTCTAATATCCTGGGACTGACATGGCTACAAAGATACTGCATACAAGCAGAGAACAAGTAATAGAAATGGAACATTCTAAAATAAGGAGGAGGTTACCCTACTACTTTCCAAAATAAGGGGGTTACTCTAGTTCCTGTTTGACAAGTGCCAATAAAAAAAGTCCATATCAGCCAATGCCACCCATGTTGGCAGGCTTATCAGAGGTGTCAAGGACTGAATAAGACAACTACTGCCCCTCCAGGTCAAGTTTAAGGAAAATTGGCAGAACAGTGTGTCTGGGGGAGCTTGCATACTCCCATCTGGGCTGTGCCTGTTATGTTGATAGATAGGACTTCAGTCTCCAAGGCTGTTAAAGCACCACTTTTCATAATCATTACATCTGTCTTGGGCTTTTCTTGTGGATTCTATGACTCTTGAAATTGGTTAACTTTGTATTCATTTTATATCCTTTATTTAGTTAAAACAGCTACCTCCGTTTTGACAAATTTAGTAATAACATTTGCTTTCAGGCTGTCTGAATGTCAAGTTTCACCTCAAAATGCTGTGTGAACGTATGATATAAATGCCTTAAAACGGGGTGGGGGGGCTTGGTGGCAATGCTGACTGCTCCTCTTCTAATGGCCATTCCCTAAAATGGTAAAACTGAGAAGCAATGTAAGACTAGTGTGAGGAACTTCTTATTGCTGTGCTGTGTTAAGCTTTCCAGGGCCGTCACTTCTCATGAGAACAAAATGTGCTACAACTAAAAAATGTTTAATTATCCTGTCCTAGAGTGACAGAGCACATCACAGAAGGTCTCTATGCTGACACAAATCTTCAAGAGGGCAAGAGGTGATGTGGAAGCATGCTGCCCAAGGAGGAATTCCTCTCCACTGCACAGTCTGGTATAATTGCCATCAGGAACATTAAGGAAATGTGGTGTTTATGTCACTCTTAAGTACAGTATGTGATACTTAGTCATCTTCACTAGCCTGTGGAGTGAGGGTAACTCAATGGTCTTTCCCTACCCTGTCTAAGAAGGCTAGCACAAGTAGTATCACTAACGTGCAAATAGTTCTTGTACTCAAGGGAATGTAAGAATTGCCACTGTGCCAATGCTTGCATCCTACCCGCCCCCACTGTGTCCTGCACAATTGAACCTGAAGCAAATTACCTTTCTACATCAGAGGCAGAAATGCAATCTGTTGTGGTAACAGGAACATTTTGAAGGGCCTTCTGCAAATTTTCATCTTTGGGGGAAAAAAATCCTCTTCAATGTAACTGAATGAGACTGTTTGTCTCTTCCACAGAAAAGAGGAGAGAATAACTAAACAGAACTGTCAAAGTTAAAAGGTGAGTGGCTAATGGTCTATAACTATATAATGTATATGGAATTAAACTACTTTCTTAAATTAGCCAATTTTGATGTAGCTTTTTGAAGGTATGTTCTATTTAATATTTGTAATATGGCTTAGGTATCAGAAAAGTATGCGAATTGTACATATTAGCCTTAAAGATTTTAAGGTTAATGTTGCTTGCAAAACCATCACCAAAATAATATAGTAGCTACACATAAATGTTCAAGTGTATGTAAATAGGAATGTAAGGTTTTCTACTGAGAGTAGTCACCATTTAGAAATTCAGTATTATCATAGAAAGGAAGCAGCAGTGTCCAAACATGCATAGTATGACCCAGAAATCCATGATCACGTCAGGGCAACTATAGCATTTCTTGTTTGCGTCAGGAAACATCTAGCACACACTTGAGGCACTATTTAAAATAAATGTGAATTGAAATGCATGGGGCATCTTGTAAAGAAGTGATGTTAGTTGCAGAGGCATGCTGAAGATGCAGACATGGTGCTGCTAATGGATTAACCTCTGGTTAATTTTTTTCTGATTTTATTTATTTATTAACAGATCCATATAACAGAAATGGCATAGAACTCATTTCACAACTTAAACAGTATTATACAGAATTATAAATTGGCCCATCTAAGTCACTAAAGATGTATTGATAAGACCTGTTACAAGTTGCATTCTCCAACTTTGTGGTGTTTATCATGTATTGTGTTTGATGCGTTTCTACTCTTTGTCTTTATCGTCTGTCTTATCAGTTGGTAGCGTTGGTTACAGTCTTTCATTATCTCATGTTTAAGTCCAAACATCTGTTTTTCTTACATTTCGAGATATAACCTATTTGTTAGTTTTCCTATCATAACTCTGTGATATTAAGCTTTTTCTCCTTTTCCTCCTAACTTCCTTATTTTATTATCTTACTTTTTGAGTTTAATTTTGACTGTTGAAGGGATTTTTCCTTCTTTAGTAATCAAAGTTCTCAAACTACCAGGTTTAGTGATGGACAATGACTTTCCTTCAGTAAGCGCCAAAAAGGTGTACCAGCCTTGTAAGTTCTCTCTTTTCCTTCCCTGCTGTAGAACTCTGACTGGATGAGTTAGTTTTTCTAGTACCAGAATATCTCACAGTTTGATACTAGTCTATAGTTTTAGGGGAGTCACTCCTCTTCCATCATCTGACTATGGTAATTCTAGCAGCAAATAGGAGATGAGTGTTCAGTTCTTTAAGGCTTTCACAAGACAGATTTTTTTAGGACAATTTAATGAAAATACTGAGAGGCTATCTGACAGCTGACCCCCTGTTATCACCCTTATGACGTCTCCAACAGTTTTTCAAAATGTCTTAATTTTTTAGATTGTCCATAATATGGAGAAATTCTCCGGTCCCTGTGCCATAAATTTGTTTCAATTTAAGGGGAGTAAAACACAACTAATTTTAATGTAATTTTCTTTTATTAATGTATTTGTTGAATTGTGGGAACCCATTGCCCCTTATGTTCTACATTCCTTAATTTTGGTGTCTATGCCTAACCATAACATTTTGGATTTTGACTAATGTCCAGGTCTGTTATATTTTCTTAATCCAAGGGGTAATATTACATGTCTTGACATCATTTAGAAATGTGTATTCCTCTGTATTTTATTAAAGTAATTACCCATTTGTATGTATCTTTGATAGCTTTCTGTAGCTCAGAGCCCACACCTCCATTAAATCCTGACACTTTGTCAAATTTTAAGATTTCTCCTTGGAATTCTACTAGTATGTGAGCTGGATTTGGCTTAATAAAAAAAAAGCCATAACATTGGCTGCATATAAGGCTAATTTGTGTTCCCTTTTTCCTATTGTAATTCTGTATGTTATAGGGTTATCTCTGATTGGGTAAACAACTCCATTAAAATGGCAAAAAGAGGATATAATGGGCACCCTAAGTTTGTGCCTCTAAAAAGTGAGTGTCCAATTTTGAAACTTGGGGCCCAAAACAAATGTATCTAGAGTATCTTTTAAGAACTGCCCATTAACCTTGTCCAAAGCTTTCTCTGCATTTAGTGATAAAAAAAGATGAGGCTTATTGGTAGAATCTGCAAAGATCAGGTCTAAAATTGTGAAGGGGGTACAGTAGTCTGGAAAGATTGAGAGCCACTGGTTTAGACAATCTTTGGTTCGAGATCCCTTCATCCGTGAACATCTCTCAAAACACTATGATGGACTGACTTTCTGAAGCATGGGTTCTGCCTCCACAATAAACTATGGTTCTCTTTATATCCAGATTATGGGGATCTGCTTCCTTGAACACATCTTCTCATGAAGGAAGGAAGCTGGCAGAGTAAAAACTTGATTCCCTTGAAATTCAGAAACTGCTGGGGGAGGTATGTGGGGGAATACAGATAATACTGTGGTGCGCTGAGAATGGCATTGGAAATGCAAGCTATCCCCTCATGAGCACGAGTGTGTGGAGTGGTTCCCAATCCTACTTTCAGGCTAGAAGACTCTGTAGCAAAATGTGCAGTCCAGGCCAGTCTGGAAAGAACCATCTTAATACAAGATGAGGTGAGTTGTGCCTCACTGCCTTAAGGAGCAGCCTGTTTTTTCTCTCTGACCATACTGTAACCCCAAAATAACACACTATAACCCCCATATGACCACTTGTATATGGTTATATTTTGTACAAAGTATGTCTTGTGAGGTGTTGTTTGAAAACTCATGATTTGCTGAAAATCATTATCCTGTTTAAATGTGTGTATCATCAATATATATGGAGTTATAAGAGTTTGCTATATGTTTGTAACTGGAGCATGTTATAATTCTAGGGAACACCCACAGTCTAGCTCTTCAGAGACCAGGCGTGGCTAATACCCCGCCAGTTGCTAAGAGACCCTTGTTTGCTTAACTGGCTATTCACCACCAGGGAGTTGTGAATTGTAAATTTCTTGATTACCTGAAGGATGGTCAGCAGCTCACATATGCTATGGAGGCTGCCCAACGCCATGACACAGCATGGATCTTCCAGCATCTGGAGAAGAGTATAAATGAGGGACAATGACCTCATAACCTCTCCTGCCTCCCCTCCCTCATCTCTATACAAGGAAACAAGATATCCAGGAAGACAATGAAAACTCCATTTGGACTTTGGGAGTGGCTGGTCCTATCCAGAAGGCATTCTAGTTAGCATGAACTGCTGTCAAGTTTTGGGTGAGAGAAATCCTTTTACTTTTGGAATTATAGGCTTGATAAAGTACAGGATTTAGATTATGGTTTTCTATTTTATTTCTTTTTTTAACCAATTCTCACCTTTTATACCAATACCGATTCATCTCTTAAAACCTATTTTTCTGTAGTCGGTAAGTCTATTTTATATTTATTGAAACCAGTGTGGTTTTGAGTGAAGTGTTTGGGGAATTGACTCAGTTTACAAAGGCTAGTGCATATCCATTTCCCCTTGATTGAATGGGAGTGAGTTTGTATTGTTCAGTGAATATCTGAACAGTACAAGGAAGTACATTCCGGGAGTACAAGACTAGGACTAGGGATATGTGGGTGTCGCTCTCTATATAATTGAAGAGTGGCTGGGCATAACACTCTGATACATACCTGGGGATGACTTGCATGCTGGAGGCTGGGGTGGGTGGCAGTGTGTCAGCTCATACAGCAAAGCAGGGCATAGTACACACCAGACTGCAGAAATAAGAGGGCACAGCTGTCCTACAGTCTTGATTGCACCCTGGGAGATGTCACACTCTCTGTTCTTGGGTTCTTATGTGTTCTGAATTCTAAGAAATAAAATAGTGTTACGTTACAACCTTCCAGCATGAGTATTTGTCTTTATCAAACTTCCTTGCGTCTATGCCATGAAACATAACAAATACCACCTTATCCTTATGGAAATTCTTAAAGTGGTTTATGTAAAGGTGAAAAGAAGGTCACAAGCGAAGTTTGAATGTAACAAATATTAAACTAAAAACAGTAATTATTTATATAAACTAAGAATTATTTATGGAACAAATGGAAAAGGCATAGAACACGACAGGAAGACATAATTCTATAACCCTGTGTTGTCGGTAGAAAGAATCTAATGTTTGTTGGGAGTGTAGGTCTTCCATGAACTCACTTAGAACATTAGACCTCATGTGTTGATGTCACTTTCCCCAGAATAGTTAGCTAATTGAGGAATCTCAAGGCCTTGCACACAATTCATGTGGTGGAAATTCCAGAAGCAATTCTCTGAAAAGGAGCCTCAATTTTTTTAAAATAAACTTCCTAGAAGTTTTATTTAACAATAGTTTTAAAATATCTTGATTCTTTGGTGATTTCATTCTTATTCGTGGATTCCAAGGTCAGTAGGGATCATTGGGATCATCTAGTCCAGGGATCAGCAACCTTTGGCACATGACCCATCAGGGAAATCCGCTGATGGTCCGGGACGGTTTGTTTACCTGCAGTGTCCACAGGTTCGACCAATCGCAGCTCCCTGGCTGCAGTTTGTCATTCCAAGCCAATGGGGACTGCGGAAAGTGGCGGCCAGCACATCCCTCAGTCCACGCCGCTTCCCACAGCCCCCATTGGACTGGAATGGTGAACCCTGGCCAGTGGGAGCTGTGATTGGCTGAACATGCAGACGCTGCAGGTAATCAAACTGTCCCAGGCCGTCGACGGATTTCCCTGATGGGCCGTGTGCCAAAGGTTGCCGATCCCTGATCTAGTCTGACATCCTCTATAATGCAGGCAACCTAGAACTTCCCCAAAATATTTCCTAGAGTATCAAATCTTAATTTAAAAATTGTCAGTGATGGATAATCCATTACAATGCTTGATAAATTGTTCCTGTGGTTAATCACTCTTACCACTAAATACTTACGTCTTATTTCCAGTCTGAATCTGTCTAGCTTCAACATCTAGACATTGAATCACGTTATACCTTTCTCTGCTAGATTGAAGAGCCCATTATTACAGTTTGCATGTATGTACATGGGGAACAAATATTTAATACAGTCAACCTATAATCTTATCTTTGTTAAGCTAAAAAAATGAGCCTCTTGAGTCTGTCACTGTCCAGCTGGCTTTTTAATCATTTTCATAGCTTTTCTCTGAACCTTTTCCAATTTATTAACATCCTTCTTGAACTGTGGACACCAGAGGTGGACACTATATTCCAGCAGTGATCACACCAGTGCTAAATACAGAGGTAAAATAATCTCTGTATTTCTACTCAAGATTCCCCTGTTAATGCGATCCTGGGATACATAAACTCTTTTGGCCACATTCTCACATTGAGAGCTCATGTTTAGCTGATGATCCACCACAACCCCCAAATCTATTTGAGTCATTGCTTCCCAGGATATTCCCCATTTTGTAAATATGGCCTATGTGCTTTGTTCCTGGAAGTATACATTTACATTTGGCCATATTAAAATGCATTTTGTTTGCTTGCAGTCAGCTTATCAAGCAATCCAGATTGTTCTGTGTCACTGACTAGTTCTCTCCATTATTTACCACTCCCCCAGTTTTTATGCCATCTGCAAATTTTATCAGTGAAGACTTTTGTTTTCTTCTAGGTCATTGATAAAAATGTTAAATAGCATTGGGTCAAGAACTGAGCCCTGCAAAACCCCACTGGAAACATACCAACCTTGGTTTGAGTGATCATGGGCTAATAAGCATAAACAAAAATAGATTTGCAACAATGGTCCTGGGAAGTAGACTGGGCTGAAGAATCCAAGGATCTGAATGTGGAGGAGGCTTGGAATTAAATTAAGTCAAAGTTGCAGAAGCTATCTGAAACCTGCATTCCAAGCAAGGGGGAAAAATATAGGGAAGGATTGCAGACCAAGCTGGATGAGCAAACATCTCAGACAGGCGATTAAGCGAAAGCAGAAAGCCTGAAAGGAATCAAAGATGGCATGAATCAGCAAGGAAAGCTACCTCTTGGAGGTCAGAGAGTGCAGGGGGAAAGTGAGAACTGCCAAAAACCAAGAAGAGTTGGACCTTGCAAATGAAATCAAAACCAATAGTAAAAGAGTCTATAGTCATATAATTAAAAAGTATGCAAGGAAAGAAGAAGTGGGACTGCTAAACACTGAGGATGGAGTAGGGATTAAAGATTATCTAGGCATGGCCCAACACTTAAACAAACAATTTGCCTCAGTTTTTAATTAAGCTAATTAAGAGTTTACGGGTAGTGACAGGGTGGCTAATGGCAATGGGGATATGGAGGTCAAAATTGGAACATACAAGGTGGAAGTCAAACTAAACAGCTTAATGGGACTAAACTGGGGGCCCCGGATAATCTCCATCCAAGAATATTAAAGAAACTGGCACATGTTGGCAAGCCCAATAGTAAGCATTTTAATGAATCTATAAACTCAGGGGTCATACTTTATGATGGGAGAATTGCTAATATAATTCCTATTTTTTTAAAAAAGGGAAAAAGTGATTCAGAAAACCTGTTAGTTTGACCACAATTGTATGCAAGATCTTGGAACAAATTTTGAAAGAGAAAGTAGTTAAGGACATAGATGTGAATGGTAATTCGGATAAAATATAATAGGGTTTTACAAAAGGTGGATCATGCCAGAACAACCTGATCTTTTTTGAAAAGGTAACTGATTTTTTTTAAACAAAGGAAATGCAGTCGATCTAATTTATGGGATACAGGTCCACATGGGAAATTAATAGTTAAATTGAGAAAAAAGGGGATTAATATGAGAATTGAATAAGGAACTATTTAAAGGAGATACTATAATGGGTCATACTGAACAATGAACTGTCAGGCTGGAGGGAGGTTAAGATTGGATCCCGAAGGAATTCCACTAGTATTTAACATTTTTATGACTGACCTTGGCACAAAAAGTGAGAGTGTGCTAATAAAAGTTGTGGATGACACAAAGTTGGGAGGTATTGCCTATACGGAGGAAGACCGGAATATCATACAAGAAGTTCTGGATGACCTTGTAAAATGGAGTAATAGAAATGGGATGAAATGTAATAGTGCAAAGTGCAAGGTAATGCGTTTCGGAACTAACAACAAGAATTTTTGCTACAACCCGGGGACTTATCAGTTGGAAGTGATAGAGGAGAAGAAAGACCTGCATGTGTTGGTTAATCACAGGATGACTACGAGCCATTAATGTGATGCAGTCATGAAAAAGGCTAATGCAGTCCTATGATGCATCAGGAGAGGTATTTCCAGTAGACATAGGGAAGTGCTGGTATCATTATATAAGGCACTGGTGAGACCTCATCTGCAATATTGTGTGCAATTCTGGTCTCCTATGCTTAAGAAAGATGAATTCAAACAGGAACAGGTGCAGATAAGGGCTACTAGGGTGATCCAAGGGATGGAAAACCTACCTTAAGAGAGGAGAATCAAAGAGCTTGGCTTGGTTAGCCTAACCAAAGAAGGTTGAGGGGAGATATGATTGCTCTCGCTAATGCATCACAGGGATAAATACCAGGGAGGGAGATGAGTTATTTAAGTTAAATGCCAATGCTGACACAAGAACAAATAGATAAAAACTGGCCATCAACAAATTTAGGATCAAAATTAGGCAAAGGTTTCTAACCATCAGAGGAGTGAAGTTCTGGAACAGCCTTCCAATGGAGCAGTAGAGGCAAAAAATCTAACTGGCTTCATGACTGAGTTTGATAAGTTCATGGAGGGAATGGTATGATGGGACTGCCTACAATAGCATGTGGCCCATCGGAGACAGCCTGTAGCAAAAATTCCCAGTGGTCAGAGCTGGGACACTAGATGGGAAGGCTCTGAGTTACTACAGAGAATTCTTTCCCAGGTCTCTGCTTGGTGGGTCTTGCCCACATGCTCATGGTCTAATTGATAGTCATATTTGGGGTCAGGAAGGAATCCCCCACCCCCCTCAGATTGACAAAGACCCTGGTTTTTTTTGTTTTTGTTTTTGGCCTTCCTCTGCAGTGTGGAGCATGGGTCAGTTGCAGATTTAAACTAGTGTAAATGGTGAATTCTCTGTAACTTAAAGTCTTTAAACCATGATTTGAGGACTTCAGTAACTCAGTCAGAGGTTATGGGTCTATTACAGGAGTGGGTAGGTGAGGTTTTATGCAGGAGGCCAGACTAGATTATCACAGTGATCCTTTCTGACCTTAGAGTCTGAGACATCTATAGATGCTAACACTTTGAAATACTTTATTTGCTTTGAAACTTGCTTGATTAAAAAATGGGGCCAAGTCTGGAGATTTTGCAAATCCTTAAAGCGTTACTTCTGATTTATTATAGCTAATCCACTAGGTGCATATTCTGCTGAATCTGTCAATGAATCTTATCAAAGAAGATATTGAATTTCCTAGTTCTGTTCTGAATGCCTGTAAATCATCTGCACATAGGGCCAGACAGCGTTTCTCATCTCAGACTAATAGACTTCTCATTTCAGAAGGGGGGAGCATATGGCTAATATCAGAAATTCCACAATCTTATCAGATAAAATGCATACCCCTGCTGAACCCTCTTAGTAGAAGGAATTTACTGCTGCTTAAACTATTGGGTTTGTATCTACTTACTTTTTAAAAAAAAAATCCTCCTTGGTTGAAAGATTAAAATAAAAGACAGCATTTGACCAGATTGTCTGCCTTGACTCCTTTCTCTGAAAATAAAAACAGACAGATGTTTTTTAAAAAATAGGCATAATGGATGAGATTTAAAAATCGCTAGTTGTCTGAAGTGCATGTCCCTGGTACACAAAGCCTGCCTCCACAAGGTTAGCTAATATGCAGAAGATCTCTTCTAAGAAGGACCCACTGTAATTGGCTTTCATGTGATTTATGAAACAAAATGATGTTTGCTTCCCATGATGTGGTTTGTAGGATTTTATATTCTTATCTATCACAAAACATATCTAGAAATCAACCAGAATGCTCTGGTTTAAAGCTCTGTGGCTCTGTGGCCAGTGATTCTCCCACCTCTCCCCATCATGCAAAAGCTATATAGTATCTTACTCCTCTTCAACTCTAATTGGGTCACTTAATAAATCATATATCTGTCAGGAATCTGAGGTGACGCCTTGACATACTAGATAATAATTAATCCTTTGGGGAAACTTCCCCTTCACATTGATTACTATAAAATGTGTATACTTCTTCCACAGCTTATTCTATTTTTGTTAGTGTGTGATCATTTGCTGTTTTCATATACAAAATAGGTTTTTGTATGCAGTTATATCAAATTAGCACAGAGCCTACCAGGTTGGCTACGTTATTCATAAAATTCACAGCACTGTTTGGCATTTTAATATTAGAAGTATGCCCAGAACAAATTTGATCATTTTAATCTTCTTCTCAAGAGCCTTTTACACTCCCCACAAATACTACTTTCGGGTTTGATAGTTCCCCGCACCTTGATCTTACTGTTTCCCACCCCCCCTACTTCTTCCTGTCTTTACCATGCTAGCTTTATTTGACTGAAAATTACAAGAACATTCCCTTAATCTTTGTCTGGTAACCTAGTCAAACATGATATCCTTTGACAAACATCTGGATAATCTCCGAATCCAACACTCTTTTGCTTCTTCTAAAATCCTAATCCACTGAATACAAAGGCAAGACTATATGTCCAATATTAGTAAAGGAAGTAATGCCCATAACTTTGTTAGATAATTTAGACCAACTTAATCTTGATAATATGGTTTTCTATTTATTAGATGAACTTTCTCCTAAAGAATGTATACATCACCATGACTTACTCCACTTCCTATATGCTGGGCAAAATTTTTATTTTGCTGTAGATTAATGTTACCACTCAGTCTAGTTTAAAAAACAGTGTAGTGTATATAGACTGTAGAAGAAGCGGTTATAACTCTAAGGTAATATAGATTGTTACATAGATTATAATCTCTTTGGGGCAGAAACAAGTTTTTCATTGTGTGGGATTTGGGTATTGTCATAAACATACCTGTAAAGGGTTAAGAAGCTCACATAACCTAGCTGACACCTGACCAGAAGGACCAATAAGGGGACAAGATGCTTTAAAATCTGGAAGGGGAAAAAAGTCTTTTGTCTGTGTGGGGTGTGTGCTTTTTGCCGGACACAGAGAAAGAAGGAGCCATCCCACTCCTATAGGGTAGTGAGTATTTAGAGAAGGAATGTATTAGATTACTTTTATTTTCTATTTGCAATTTATTTTGCAGAATGTTAATTATTTGCTAGGTTTCAGAGTAGCAGCCGTGTTAGTGTGTATCCGCAAAAAGAACAGGAATACTTGTGGCACCTTAGAGACTAACAAATTTATTTGAGCATAAGCTTTCGTGGGCTACAGCCCACTTCTTCAGATGCATAGAATGGAACATATATTGAGGAGATATATATACACATACAGAGAGCATAAAAAGGTGGGAGTTGTCTTACCAACTCTGAGAGGCCAATTAAGTAAGAGAAAAAACTTTTGAAGTGATAATCAAGATAGCCCAGTACAGACAGTTTGATAAGAAGTGTGAGAATACTTACATGGGGAGATAGATTCAATGTTTGTAATGGCTCAGCCATTCCCAGTCTCTAGTCAAGCCTATGTTCATTGTATCTAGTTTGCATATCAATTCAAGTTCAGCAGTTTCTCGTTGGAGACTGTTTTTGAAGCTTTTCTGCTGCACAATTGCCACCCTTAGGTGCTATGATGATGTCACTTGAATAGATATGTGGACAGAGTTGGCATCGGGCTTTGTTGCAAGGATAGGTTCCTCGGTTAGCGTTTATGTTATATGGTGTGCGGTTGCTGGTGAGTATTTGCTTCAGGTTGCGGGGGTTGTCTGTAAGCGAGGACAGGTCTGTCTGTGAGAGTGAGGGATCATCTTTCAGGATAGGTTGTAAATCTTTGATGTGCTGGAGAGGTTTTAGTTGGGGGCTGAAGGTGACAGCTAGTGGTGTTCTGTTATTTTCTTTGTTGGGCCTGTCTTGTAGGAGGTGACTTCTGGGTAGTCGTCTGGCTCTGTCAATCTGTTTTTTTCACTTCAGCAGATGGGTATTATAGTTTTAAGAATGCTTGATAGAGATCTTGTAGGTGCTTGTCTCTGTCTGAGGGATTGGAGCAAATGCGGTTGTATCTTAGAGCTTGGCTGTAGACAATGGATTGTGTGGTGTGTCATGGATGGAAGCTGGAGGCATGTAGGTAAATATAGCGGTCAGTAGGTTTCCGGTATAGGGTGGTATTTATGTGACCATCGCTTATTAGCACAGTAGTGTCCAGGAAATGGACCGCTTGTGTGGATTGATCTAGGCTGAGGTTGATGGTGGGATGGAAATTATTGAAATCATGGTGGAATTCCTCAAGGGCTTCTTTTCCATGGGTCCAGATGATGAAGATGTCATCAATGTTGTGCAAGTAGAGTAGGAGCGTTAGGGGACGAGAGCTAAGGAAGCATTCTTCTAAGTCAGCCGTACAAATGTTGGTATACTGTGGGGCCATGCGGGTACCCATAGCAGTGCTGCTGACTTGAAGGTATATATTGTCCCCAAATGTGAAATAGTTGTGGGTGAGGACAAAGTCACAAAGTTCAGCCACCAGGTTAGCTGTGACATTATCGGGGATACTGTTCCTGACAGCTTGTAGTCTATCTTTGTGTGGAATATTGGTGTAGAGGGCTTCTACATCCATAGTGACCAGGATGGTGTTTTCTGGAAGATCACTGATAGATTGTAGTTTCCTCAGGAAGGCAGTGGTGTCTCGAAGATAGCTAGGCGTGCTGGTAGCGTAGGGCCTGAGGAGAGAGTCCACATAGCCAGACAATCCTGATGTTAGGATGCCAATGCCTGAGATGATGGGGCGTCCAGGATTTCCAGGTTTTTGGATCTTGGGTAGCAAATAGAATATCCCTGGTCGGGGTTCTAGGCATGTGTCTGTACAGATTTGTTCCTGTGCTTTTTCAGGGAGTTTCTCAAGAAGATGGTGTAGTTTCTTTAGGTAATCCTCAGTGGGATCAGAGGATAATGGCCTGTAGAGAGCTGTCTAGCTGCCTCTTGGTCATATTCCAATTTATTCATGATGATGACAGCACCTCCTTTGTCAGCCTTTTTGATTATGATGTCAGAGTTGTTCCTGAGACTGTAGATTATTTGCTAGTTGCTCACAGCTTGAAACCTTTCTCTAACAAAGACCTTTGTTAAAAAAACTTAACACCTCTGCCTTCAGGCAAAGAGAGATAAGATCTGTCTCCCCTTTCAGCTCTGCTTTTCCAAGCTGCTAAAAAAAGAGGAAGAAAAAAAATCTTACTGGGCTTTTGGTTCAGAATGATCCCACCGATCTGCCACCATGTCAAGGTTCCCTCCCCACTCTGAACTTTAGGGTACGGATGTGGGGACCTGCATGAAAGGCCCCCTAAACTTATTTACCCCCCTTTCCTGGGCAGATTTGAGACTAATTCCTCCCCCACAAGTCCTTACACCCCTTTTCCTGGGTAGGCTTGAAAGTATACCCTCACCAACTAGTCCTGGTGAACACAGATCCAAAACCCTTGGATCTTAAAACAATGAAAAATCAATCAGGTTCTTAAAAGAAGAATTTTAATTAAAGAAAAAGGTAAAAGGAATACCTCTGCGAGATTAGAATGCAAGATAATCTCACAGACAAACAGATTCAAAACACAGAGGGTTTCCCTCTGGGAAAAACTTTAAAGTTACACAACCCAATTTTATCCTCCCTCTATTTTGCAAAAGAAATCACAAATAGAAAATAAAAGTAATCTCTAAATACTCACTACCCTATAGGAGTGGGATGGCGCCTTCTTTCTCTGTGTCCGGCAAAAAGCACACACCCCGCACAGACAAAAGACTTTTTTCCCCTTCCAGATTTTAAAGCATCTTGTCCCCTTATTGGTCCTTCTGGTCAGGTGTCAGCTAGGTTATGTGAGCTTCTTAACCCTTTACAGGTATGTTTATGACGGGTCTCTGCAGAGACAAAACCAAGAAAGGACAGAAGCTCTGGGTCTTTCAATATATAAGAAGCCCAGAAGCAGGGAGGTGTTTACTAAGAAGATGGCCCTTAAGGAGAATTTTGGAGGATGTGGTACACAGAGGGATGCTGGAAATTATAGGATGGGCAGCAATGCATAATCATATTATCTAGCCACCTTGTAGTGTGTATTTAGCTGCATAACACCCCGGTGAGGGTAGGGAAACATTATTATCCCCATTTTACAGCAAGGGAACTGAGGCACAGAAGATTAAGTAATTTGCCCCAAGTCACAAAGGTAGTCTGTTGCAGAGCAAGCAATTGAACGGTGATCACCCCAGACCCTGGCCAGGGCCCTAACCAATCTGGGAATCCTTCCATTCACCCTCTTCCTGCCCATGTTCTTTCCTGTACTCTACCATAGCCTGGCCCTTGTCCTGGGCCTTAGAGAGGAAGATCCTCTGCAGATCCTACTTCCTCCTTAATCTTTCTCACACTGTGGATCAGGAAGCGCTTTTAATGCCCTTCCCCCTTTCCCAGCATGTACTGCTAGAAGAATCTATCTGGGATCTATACCTCCCAGTATTCTCTTAAAGGGCCCAAAACACTTACACATATATACATTTGAAAAGTATTGTTTATCCTCATTTAATTATTTTATATAAATCTGAATAGTTTATTTTAAATTGTGACCACTGTTTAGTTTTGTTTGGTGGGGGAGTAAGACAGCAGTGGGTTTGTCAGTTGATAGGCAGGATTCTTGAGAGGTTTCAAGTGAAGAAGCCAATCATTGCCACTTATTTCATCTTGTCTTCCTTACCTTTATGTAGATACAATAATTTGTGATAGTTCCAGTTGAAAAACTATTGTTTTGAAAGTAAGTAGTTTCAAGAGATCAAAAAAGGACCTTTTTGCATGGTGTATAATTCTGCACCAGAGGAGTGTAAACTCTAGTGTGCAACTATCTTTGGACATATTTATTATTATCTTTAAAGTAATATGGCCTGTCTGCATAGAAATCTTCTGCCCAAATCAGAGTTCGATCAAAGCACTGCAACTCATTTCTTTGGGTTTTAGGTAATTTACAGTTTGGGCAGAGTTCTCTGGTAATAGCCAAGATACAGACAATTGCTTATGCAGGAAACAAATTTAAAATGTTGCCTAAATTGCCTACATAGTTATCCATCTTAACATCCTTACTAAGGCTGTGTTCTGCTTTCACTGGGCTATATTTAGCCTAGGGTCTAAGCCAGCAGAAACTAATGCACCACTTGGTGGTGGAAAAAGCCACTCAAGAAGGCCTTAGTGGTTCAAAGGATCCAACACAGGGCAAAAATTGTTCCAGAGTGGCTATCATTGGCCATGGATGAGCATGGCTAGGGTGATTCACTCATTCAGCATCTCCTCTTGGCAGCCTCTTTTCACTATTGAATATCAAAACTTTCCTCCAGTAGAAACCATGAGAGAAGACAGGTGGCATCAGCTTTGCTATGTTCTCTCAGGGTACCTCTCCCAAGGATATAGGATAGTATAGGGAAGTGTAGTCTATATCTTCCTGCTCCAGCAGGGCTCAATCTTTACCATTACTTATAGGTTCCCATTATTTTCCTTTTTAATAACTTCTGGTTAAGTGTGGGAAATATTAATAATAATAATAGCAGAAATATTAAGATATTATTCCTACATTTGTGATGCAGAACAAGATGAGGAAAAAAATCCTCTTTAAATCTTATTTTTGGCAGAGTCCAAATCTAATGTGTGCATTAATTGTAGTTCACTACCAAGTAGTCTCATCCTCAGGATGAGGGTTGAAAGCCATGCTAAATGTTATTGTCACATGGTAGCTGGTCCCCATGCAGAGACTAACCCAGTGCCCAGAGCCCAATTCAGACAATTAAAGAGGGCTGGGCTACACCTGGGACTATAAAAGGCTGCTAGTTGTCAACTGGGGAGGAAGGACTGAGACAGGCTGAACCATGGGGAGGGAAAGCCGCACTGGAGTGGAGCTAGCTCCTGTGGTGAGTCCCTGGAGCAAGGGACTGGGAGCTCAGGAAAGCAACCCTGTGGCCTCTGCTCCAGGAAGGCGGCAGAGCTTACTGAGGCTGGGAAGCTTCCAGGAGCTGCACCTCCACAGACACCTGGGAGGGGTGGGCCTGAAACAGCGTTGCCAGTGCATCCGGTTTTCGATGGGAAAGCCCAGTCAAAAAGAGATCCTTGTGGCTCTGGTCGTTACCGCCGACCAGGGAATTAAAAGTCTGGTTGACGGTGCAGTGGGGGCCCGGGGCTAAGGCAGGCTCCCTGCCTGCCCTAGCTGTGCGCGGCTCCTGGAAGTGGCCGCCAGGTCCCTGCAGCCCCTCGATGCATGTGCTGCCTCTGCCTCGCCTCCATCGGGAACTGCAAACAATGTGAACTGCAGGTGTGGCACCTACGGGCGTGAGGGCAGTGCGCCGAGCCTCCCTGGCTGCCTATGCATCTAGGGGCTGCAGGGACCTGGCGGCCACTTCCTGGTAGCCTCAGTAACCGCCACCAGGACCCCACACTCCCTGCCATGCCCCTTCCCACACCTCAACCCCCTGCCCCAGCCCGGAGTCCTTCCCAGTACCCATACCCCCCCAACGCCCCAGCCCCCTCCTGTACCCCAAACATCTCATCCCCAGCCCCACCCCATAGCCCACAGCCCCAGCTGGAGCCCCCACACCCCCCTGCACCCCAACCCAGAGATCACCCAAAATCCCACATCCCTGTCCACACCCCAGAGTCCACACCCCCTGCTGTAACCCACACCCCCTCCTGCACTCCGAACCCCTTGGCCCCAGCACAGAGCCCCCTCCTGAACCCTAACCCCTCATCCCTGCCCCACCCCATAGAGTGCACTGCCAGCTGGAATCTCATGCCCCCCAACACCAACCCCCTGCGCCAGCCTGGAGCCCTCTGCTGCACCCTGAACCCCTTATTTCTGGCCCCACCCAGAGCCCACACCCCCAGCCCAGAGCCCATACCCTTGCACACCAACCCCCTTCCCCAGCCCTGAGCCCTCTTGTGCACTCAAACTTCTCATCCTCTGCCCTACCCCAAAGCCCACACCCCCAGCCAGAGCCCTCACCCACCCCCCTGCATCAGCCCAGTCAAAGTGAGTGAGGGTGGGGGATAGTGAGTGATGGAGAGAGGGGGGATGGAGTGAGCAGGGGTGGGACCTCGGAGAAGGAGCAGTACAGGGGGTGGTGCAGGGGTGTTCGGTTTTGTGGGATTAGAAAGTTGGCAATACTACCTTGGTTGCCAGACTAGTAGTAGCCCAAAGGGCCCTGGGTCAGAGCCCGGTGGAGTGGAAGGGCCTGGGCTCCCCTCCCCACAACTCCCTTGGCAGTCGGGTTGCTCCCATGATCATGAAGCCACGCTCCCAAACCAGAGGCACTTGTAATGGTCCCAAGTGAGGACCATTACATGGTCATGTCAGCTTCGAATTATTAGTGAGGCTAGAACAACTTAGGACTTGTTCTCCCACAAACAGTTCATATTACTTTAACTAAAAATCATCATTTGAATGTTATAATGTTCTGGCCAGACAACAGGGGAGCAACATAGTCACTGGAACAGGTCTAAGATTCTATCTGCCAGAGAGCAGTGGTTCATTTACACATAAGGAAATGTGGGACACCACCCGCTAATGGTTGCCATCTTTCACAGCATCCTGTTCACTCTCTGTCTGAAAGAATTTATGCGATATAAGAACAAATGACTTCATCAGTTGGTTATTGGAAAACTTTTACTCCCATGAATTTTTTTTGGCAAGTACTGTATGTGATGGTTCAGTGAGAAGAGGATGTAGCATCGGTTGCTATCAGCTATTGCCTGTAACACAGTTTGCTTCTAGAAACTATAGATACCATTTTTAATAGTGATCAGAGGTAGCATTTCAACATAATTGTTAAAAAAAACAAAACCCAAAAAGGCCATAAAAACTTCCTATGTTTGGTACATGTTTTCTCGCTGGGTCTTTATAGGACCTTTTGTTCAGTCAAGTATACTATATCACTAACAACTCTATTAGTATTCATCATTAACTATATGAATTATTCAAATGTTTCACTTTGCTGTCAGCCAAGTGAACTGTAGATGCACTACAAAAGTGATTTGACATATTGGGCACTTGTTTGATAATACAAACATTTCCATGATGGTGCACATTTGAGAATTAGCCATGTATTTGGCCCTTTTTTAGTTATAAAAAATACTTGAAAGAGCTAACTGAGGGGAAATAATGTCACTCCAATGAACTGACAACTGGTTTTCAAAAATTATCCTACTTTCCATGGTTTTACTAAAAGTGAAGCATCCCCCTAATTGCCATGGTTTAAAAAAATAAGTATTTTCCTACAGTGTTATCTCAGAATGTTATCTGAAATAACAGTTATTGAGAATAGGGAATAATTGCTGTATCTCCAGTACCTCGTTCTGGTAACTGTCATCTAGTATTGACTTTTTAAATGGGGGCAATTTTTTTTAATGGTGAAAATTTGCAATTTCATCTGCTGTCCTAAATTGTTCTTTACACAGCAGATTTGTTCCACCACAGACATGGCTGCATTTCAAACTAATGCATAAGTAAATTCCTGGAGGGAGGCAACAAAGTGTCATACAGTAGGCTGACTGCAGTTGGACTGAGCTGTGGATCAACCATGTGTGCCAGGTCACAACACCACTCACTCAAATTTGGCCTTCCTTCTGTCATGGGAGTAGTAACCCAAGCAGCAGCAGAATGAGCAACCAGCACCGGTAGATCCACAGCATTGCCAACCTGGCTGTGGTGAGTGTATTGTATGGCTGCTTATTCTTGTTTATGAGAAAATAGGGGCCCAGAAGCATATGCTTGCTGAGGGACCAGTGATTGGTTAATCCAACCCTGGAACTGAGCAGAGTAAGTACTGAGACATAACAGGCCTTGTCCATTGGTCCTTACTGCAGCTAAGAGAACTATTTGCAACAACCAGTTTATTCAATCAATATAATCCCTTGTTCTGATCAAACACTAAACACAAACCCATTCTTTTAACACATTCTTTGCTGAATATTTGAAATCATTTAATTAATAGTTTATGTGACTATATTGTTCAATGAATATATGTCTTTACTCTTGCTTGAAGAATTTGCTGTTCTTATTACCCTAGTCGCCCAGTGTGACTGTCTTCTAAGTCATATTTTATTGTTTCCCTGATTGGGTAACTCCCAAATTAACAATCAATTTATCACAGTTTCTGAGGTAACTGTACCTCTGCCCCTTCCTGGCCTTCTTGAGGGCCCTCTACTTAAGGGTCAGGCCTCTAACCATCACCTTTCTCTGGGCAGGATCCCCCAACTGTCTTGTCTCTAGACAAGAGATTTAGGTAGCAGTTTCTTTGGCAATTCACCGGCTATCTCAGCAGCTCAGCACCTGCCGTGCTGTTTGCTCTGGGGCAATGACTTGAGAGGATTTATCTGTAACCAGTCAGCCTTCATAAAACAAAGTATTATGTGTTCTCTATAACACTTTTGTTCTGAACAAATATCCTAATAACTCTAACTTACCAGGTTTCATCCATCTTCCACATGGAGACCAAGACATGATTTTGGGGGAAATTGGTAAACCAAAAGAGGGAAAATGGAGGAACGTGTGGTGCTTTGGTCATTTATTTAGCAGATCCACAGCTTCAAGCACCTCTGCAATTGTCTGTAGATCAAAGAACCATTTGATGGTCTCCATTAGTGCCGTCCAATATAACACCCTTATTTTATCTTCGCCCTTCCTCCCAATACAGCTTAACATACTGACACCCTGACTGACACATCTCTCTGACTGAGGGAAGCAAAATAATAATGGGCATGGAGGGAAGAAAGAGAATATTTGGGAAGATTGGTTTGGGGACATGAACACAGCCTCTGACATGGTGATAATGGGGAACCATGGGATGGGAGGAGGAGGGAATGGGGGCAGAGAGAACCCCTAGCAAGGGGAAGATTGAAGGACTCTGGCATGTGGTGGGGATAGGGGAGGAGGAACTGAGTCCCTGCCAATGGGGGAGATGGGGAGAACCAAACCTATGGCATGAGGGAGTGAGGGGAATTGGAGGGAGCTCTTGAAATAGAGGGGATTCAGAGAGTGACTCACAGGAAGTTTGAGGGAATGAAGGGAAGGAACTGTGTGTGTGTGTGTGTGTGTGTGTGTGTGTGTGTGTGTGTGTGTAGCTCAACCTACAAAATCTACGAAGTATGTTACACTCTAGTTTAGATTTTTGCCCAAACTGCTCCGTCAGTGCAGCTGTGGGATGCATGGTGCTCCAGAGAGAAATTGGTAGAGGCAGTAGGGTGGAAGAAGAGACATGCTCTCATCCACGTTGACTCATGAAGCTGAACAATCACACTGGGGGGCAGAGGGCAAAGCGAAGGGAAAGCTTACCCAGGAGAATGGTGCACTACATATACCCAGAGCACCAGCTCACCTGAGGAGGTAGGCTGAAGCCCTGCATGAGTTCCCCACTCTCCATGAAGGGGTGAAGCTCTGCATTGCTTTCCTAGCAATGGCTAAATGTCTTTATTTGGCCCAATGGGTTATGTGTGAACTGTTCTCTCTGTTCACTTTTCCCTATTTGCAGTCGCTGTTGTGTGTCACATGATATTCTTTCTGCTTCCTGATTGGATAACTGGAACATTTTAAAGAAGTAAACATTGAACAACAAATAAGAATGTTTATGAGAGAATTCAGATACATAATAATAAAATTCATGAAACTTGAAAGATTCACAAATACTCATGTGACTAGTGGGTGGCTGTTTAAATCCTCTGGGATAATGACCCACAAATCATAGTGAATCAAACTCAACATGTTTATCCACAAAAATGTTAATAAATCAGATTTGTTATCCACTAGCTCTGTATTGCTGATTGATCAATATGCGGCAACCTGTTAGAGAAAGAGCCAGACAATCCTATTTAGAGTAGGCCAGATTAGTTCTGAGACAGAAAGGATTCATTTCTAGTGCAGCATCTGGGCCTGGCATCAATCCTTCTGTCACTGGCACCTTTGCCATTAAGCAACACTGTCAGCAACACGTAATTCCAAGTTGTCTCTTCTCCAAGTAGTACACTTCCCATTAACATGTACTGCCAACAACTTTCCAAACCCGCAGGAATGCCTGCTGATTGTGAGCAGCCTCTATCCTGCCAAAATGTTTCCTGTGGAGGTGCTGTGGGCCTCATCAGTGACTGAACCTGTAAGCTTTGGTTTAAAAAAGACAAACCTTGCCAGAATCTTCTTTCTTTTGACCTCTGCATAGTACCTTACATCAGCTTTGCTTTTCTAAAGGAAAGCTTTAAATTGTCCGTGATTTAGGACAAGGGCATGACCATATCTTAATCAGTTCTTCTTCTTGATCACTCATGATGGACTATGAGAAATGTCTCCATACCATCATTTGCTTTGACCATTTTAAAAAGCACCATTTGTCTGATGCTAGCATGTTTGAACAAATCTATCCAGACATTCCATGTGTTGCAACTTTTGAAATGGTCAAAGAGTTTAGTTGGGACTGAATTGAAGCTAGACCCAAAAGCTCATCATACACTGCAAGATTTTAATTTTGTTTTGTTTTTTTGTTATTCAGTAAAGACAAAATACCGGTAATATCTGAATGACAAATACATCAGTAGCTCTGAGACCGAATGTCAAGGAGTAGAGAAGTTTCTTTGATATATTCTTCAGCAGTAATATGATGTCATCTGATGTATAGTGGATGTTCTTAAATATTTAGCATTTGTAATCATTGCCAATTACTTATACTGTACTTGTGATGGGGAATTATCACAAACATTGCAATAACTGTTTCAATTTATGGTGATATATGCAAGTTTTGCAAGGGAATCCTTTGAAGAGAGTCCATTTGTAAGAGAGTCATTCTGCTTAGTCTGAAATTCACAGACTTGTGAGCTGATTCATGACACAATTTTGTCTGGCAATAGAGCTGTGCAAATTGATTCACTGCAGGACTGAAAAATTAAATATGATAAAGAAAAATTTTCTGATGAACCAATAATGCAGAAAGCAAGTCATTTTGGGGTGAACACAATGTTTTGTTCAGCTCCAAACATTTTTTACTTCTGAGATTCTTTTATCTTATAAAAACTTGACATTGAAGTAAAATTCAAGACAAATATTGTTTTGAATCAAAAAATCAAAATGTTAAAGTTTTGAAAACAATGAAATTTTTAAACTACGTCTTTTAGATTTATTTTTTTTTTGTTTTGACTAAAACAACTGCACATATTCAACACAAATTTGTCAAATCCTTGTCTACCCAAATCTGCATTTTTCAGTGAAAAAACACTTCAGCCAAAAAGTTTTGCCCAACTCTATCTGGCAACAAGTATGTATTGTTTTATTAAATTCCCATTGATGAAAAGCCTCAATGTTTCTGGAGAGACTAAAGCCATTTCATGGTGATTTTTCAAGATGCTTGTTTGCCCGCTCAGAAAGGATAAACAACTGTTCAAATGCAGGAGATTATCTTTGCCAGTAGACGAGTTTAATTTAAAAAAAAAAAAATTCTAAGCTTAAAATCTGCAGAAGCTAATACGGTCATCATCAAACCACAAGGAACATGACAATCAATAACAGCACCTGAGGCTCTTGCCTAAATGAAGTGACGTAAATTTTTTCCATTTTCCCAGCTCATGCGCAACCTAAGTGGTATTGTACCTTTAATCTAAATGGTCAGAGCATCACTGTTCTCCATTCTTCCCGATGGAGCATGCACAAGCCAAAGACTGCACCTGACCATATATTGGGAAATACCCAAAAGCAATCTGCTGGGGTTGGGAAGTAGGAATTGACAATAAGCATCATGTCTCCCAATAGAGGTAGGAACTATTGGGCAAAACCATCAATGTCTGGCTGGTCCCAGGAATAACAAACAGAGCCTGAGCAGATGGATATTGGCCAAGACACCCAACATCAACAAGAAAAGTCACTCAAGCTTGTCTCTTGTGAACCAGCAATTCTTCTGCATGTGCATCCTGGCCACTGTACAGGAGCCACCTTCCACACCTGGTCTGTGGTAGCCCTCCAGGCAAACTGCCATGGAATCAGGGCCCCGAAGCTTCTGGCACTGAAAAGTTTTGATTTTTTTAAAACATTTTTTTCCAGATTGCTGTAGTGAAAAGAATTTCAATGTTTTTTGTTTTCATTCCACTCTAATAGATACATTTATTCTATAAGTTTGGAGACCTGTCCTGTATAACAAGCCCCTAGAGCTGAATTCTGGCTGGTGTTTGTGCTTCCTTGTAACCAGAAAAGCTAAAGCTTGAGGGGGGACAATGTAAGAGAACTTAGATTGTGGTTTCCCCAAAACTTTCACGAGTGCCATTTCTCTCCTGCTCCATGAATGGGGCGATATGTTAGAGTAAGGCTCTAGAGAGCTGAAGATATGATCCATGCATTGTAAAGGACACCAGTCCGGCCATGCCATGATTCCATGCACCCTTCTACTGTGTAGATTGAGTTGACATTTAGATTATGGGAACACAATTTTAAGCCTGTTTTGTGAAGAAAACTGTAAGTCCCTAGATTTGGCCCATGATATCTAATATCTTGAAGAAAATTAATGACTCATATGGTTTAAGTTCAGATTCAGAGCCCTTCTGCAGAGGATTCTCACATCTCCTACTTTTAGGAAAAGGTGTGTGAAGAAAATGGACATATCAGTAAACTGTGATAGCTATTTGAATGTTGATATAAAGTTGATTGTCAGCAAGGAAGTTTATGAACACAAATGTTTAGCAGGACCCATTCTACAAGTGCAGCACCAGACAAAAAGCTACTTTTTGAATACTTATTGAAAGGCAATTTTTTCCATGCAAACAGACAATTAGCGAGGGTGGACAATAAAGGCTTCCACAGTTGGAGACGGGAAAGGAGTCCTTCCTTCCAGGCCCAAGATTGGAAGTAGAGACGTTCCATGCCTGCTGCTGCAGTGTGAAGCTCCTGCACCATTGCTCCATAGACAAAGTGGTCAGTGGAAAGAATACATAATGGCAGACCCATTAGCCTTACCCCATTTTTCCCATACATCCCCTGCTCTGTCGCAACCCCTCCAATATCAGCCAGCTGGAAACCCCTGTGGAGCTGTGGTCCATGTTGTGCAGGAGGTTTTGCACACCCTGCCCTGGCTGCCAATATCTTACACATCCTCATCTCTATGCAGTGGAACCACTGTCTTTCTAATATGTTTGGCAAACCTTCACCTATAGAGATGAGGAGGGAGTTGCTCCTGTATGGGTCAGGTTATGGGTATACATTAGTCACTTTACAAGATTCTGCAGGTTTGAGAGATATCCCCTATACTAAAACATGGAGTATTATTGCTGGAACTGTTAATAATTCTCCAAACAGAAGAAACTTTAAGAAAGTGACCACAGTACCTGTATAGTGAACAAGTTATTAAAATGTAGGCAGAAAAAGAAGATAAGGTTTTAAAGCAAAATTCCATAGGTAATTTCAATGTCAATTGTTTGTCTTTAGCTGAAAGGTACAGATGCAGATGAGTAAATCAACATGTACAAGTGAGATACCACCTTGTTTGTTCTACTGACACTTTTCGTCTTGTAAATCAGTGATCAAATACCAGGCAAAACTTAATGCTATATAGAAAAATAAATCAGTTCTTACAAATGGCACAAAAGTTTTTTCTTCATTGTTTACCAAAGGTGAAAAACAGTTACTCCTCACTTATTACAGTCACTACTGTAAATTACACAATCCTAATGTTAAATAGCAAGGTGTAGATGGCCAGATGCAATTGACATATCTAATTTTATCATGCATTTGTTTTATTTGCGGATGTAACAGTTGGTGTCAGTTAATAGGTTACTAACCATCAAGTAAATTTATTTCCTTTTAGTATTTATCCTGCCTCAGAGCTATAGAAATTATTTGCAAACTATCCTAATTTGTGTTAGCTGCTGAATTTTAATGTAATTGTTTCAGATGTTTTGTTATTTAGTGCATTCTACTTAGAATGAAAATGGTTAATGAAGACTCAATTGTCGTGGCCAAAAGTAGACTTTTCTAAACATGTTCCATTTCATATTTTTTCTCTGGATCTAACATCTGGAATTTTTTAAAAAGTAGCTTTTACTTTCTGGGCTTTTAATGTTGTAAAGAGGGGAGGAAGAAAGCTTCTTAGTGTAGAAAAGAATGAGCTATTGCCAAGTAGGACCCAGTTCTGCCAGGTGTAGAATGCATCAGCTACTGGTGTTGAAGCTACTCAGCATCTCTTGAGAGGTGCTTAGCAGTATGTTGGATTGGGCTGTTAGTTTCCTAAAAACAAACAATCACAGTCTATATGAACTTAGTTTTTAGGATATTATTTAAAATAAAGGATCAAATTCTATCCTTAGATGCCTGTACGTTGCAGACAATGGGATATGTACACATATACAGGGGAAAAAATGATGGCATTTGTTTCATGAAAATACTTATAGTAGTTGTCATTACAGGCATTCTTTCTGCCAAGAGTCTCTAGCAGCAGCTAGGAGATTTGCATTCTCCCTATTTCCATCATCAGTGAAGTCATCTAGAAAACCCAGACCAACCCCCAAAGCTCTCTTATGTACTGTCACTGAAATATGAAGTAGCTACGTGAAAATAAACAGAATTACTCATTAGGAGTGAGTAGTCTCCAGTTTCTAGAAGTGAGCAATTATTTCAAACTTTTGTTTCCACTTACACACAATCTACCATATTCTTTTCTCTTAAATTAGATAAAACTGAATACAATAGTACTACTATAATCTGCATATACTTTATTAAAATTCATATTGATTTTAGATAATTTGTGCCTAGTTTTTGCCACCAAAACTTTAACTAAGACACTAGTTAATGCAGTTGGCTGTAATTCTATCTGATTTTGGTGATTTCCCTTCATTTAGGATCCAGTGCCAAAAAAACCATATGCATGTGCTTAATTTCATGACCATGAGTAGCTCCATTAAGTGCAATGGGGCCATTCATGGTAGCAAAGTTAAGCATGGGCATAAGTCTTTGCAGGGTTGGGGCCTTAAAGCTTCATCCTCCAAGGCAATAAGCACTCTAGCACTAATCCAGAAATTGATATAAGGCATCATCTGTTGGAGGCCTAGATTTGCCACAGTTCTGACTACCCTCATACTTAAGCACATGGTTATTTGATTTGACCTCAATCCAGAGGTTTCAGCACTTTTCAGGACTGAGATCTTGATCACGCTCAACTAGCATTGAAATTAATAGTAATTGGATGTGCATAACTGAAGATACAATTTACCCTATGTATAATGTTAAACCTCAGTAACTGTGGCTAGAACCAATTTGAAAACATTCCTAAAATATATGATTTTGTCCATTAGAATGAGGCCTAGAGAAGCTATGAAATGCTTAAACCATAAATGATTGCAAGATTTCAAATTACTTGGGGTTCATCAAGATCACACAGTCCAGGCATGAGATCTAATCAGAGCTACTGAGGAAAAATTACAGAGTCTACATAGCCTTCAGATGTCAATTAGGTTGACAAATTACACTACATTTCGCAGTTTATATTACCATGTTGCTAAAATGACACTTTGCATTACACTTAAAATATACCAGCAAGGAAAAGCTCATGGCCTACAGAAGCTCAGAGAGAGAAGATTCATTCCTGTTATAAACAGGCTTTGTAATACTGTAGACAGATACAGCTATATAATGTAAGGTATAACAGTATCTTGGAAGGGTTGGTGTAACTCATTGTGCCAGCCTGATAACTTTTAGGGTAATAGTGGATTAAATATACAGACAAACTTATTGTTGCACAGATTTCCAAATCAATTCCAAGAAAAAATATTCTACTTCACCATGGCATCTTTTCATTTTGTTTTAGTATTACATTTTCATCTCAATGTATTGTAAAGCAATTATTGGTGTTAAAATAAAAACTCATTCAGCTGAGTGTGAGGCACTCAGTGTCAGGTACTACAGTAATGGGATCATAAACTTATCTTGTATACCAAGTTCATGATGAATGAAATACTAATAACTTTGTGTATATAATACAGTCTAATATGTTTCATACTTATTTACAGAACAAAGGAAATAACCCTTGAAGCATTCCTGTGTATTTTGGAATAATTTCCCTAAATATCTGAAAAAGAGGACAGGTTTGTGAAGGTGGTTAAGAGATCTAGGTTTATTGTTACACTATCAGCCACAATTGTCAATTTAAAATGTAATGCTTGCTTGAAAATCTGGATCGCAATGCTGTAATTAATTATGGCTGCACAGGTGAATTTTCTGAGATCCCTGAGAGCTAGGGGTTGTATATACCCGTACAAAAAATTCACTTGTATTTTATTGTACTTAAAGCCTATGATGGGGTGTTCACCCAACACCAGCCCTGAAGGGTTAAGGTGGCACAGATATAACCAATTAACTTTATGGGCCACATCTGGTGGAGTCTGGCTTGACTGAAAATGACTAATGGCTGATAAAACCCAGGTGGGGGCAGAAGCTGGCTAAGGTATAAAGCCAGGAAGTTTGTGAGTTTCCACATTACAGCCCTTTTCCATAGCAGTCATTTTCTGGGGGGGGAGGGAGAGGGAGAGGGAGAGGGAGAGATGTATATATGCCATGGGATCCTGGTCTTGAGGGAAGACTTTACCCAGTAAGATGGAGAAGAAAGCCTGTAGGAGGCAGAGTAGAAAGCAGACCAGGGAAAGAACAGTGATGTTAGAGACTGTGCAGACCTTTGACTGCTGATTGTAGGGTGTCTAGACTGGAACCTGGAGTAGTGGGTGGGTCTGGGTTCCCCTACCAGCCAGTGGGAAATGGCACAGGATTGTGGGAGATGCCAGCTGGACTGTGGATCTGGAAGGACTTTGATACTCAGGAAAGGGAAGGACTATGTGACTCATCCTTCTGGCCAGGTCATTAAAGAGGAGGTAACATAAATACACATGCATATAGAGAGAGATGGGGAGACAGGGGGAGCAACTGAAGAAGGTGGTGTCTGATTGGTGCACATGGCTCCTGGCAAAGAGGTGGAGCAACTGCAGGAGAAGTCCTGCTCAGCCCTTGCCCCCCTGAGCAGAATTATGTTTGGTTGCTTTGTGGGGATAGCACATGTACAGGCTGGCGCTCAGCATGTAGGAGCTGTGCGAAGCAGGAGGACACTAAGCCAGATGGACTTTTCAGAGAATTTAGGTGCCAAACTCTAATAAATCACTTCTAAACATGTGAAAAGTCTCAGTTTGCGAAGTCTTAACTGAAAAATTTCAAGCTCTTGCCACAAAGCATGGAGAGGCTTGAGCATCTCAATGATGACTACAAGATTATTTTTTTTTAATATGGGCAAATCAATATGTTATCCCCTAATCCCATTCTCAGAATTGGCTTAACCATTTTAGTGGAAACTTTCCCAAAACATTCAGCCTAAGAGATGCATGGCATCTAGAAATAAGACTTATTCTTACAGCACAATCAGCAACTCATCTTGTAACTGAGTTTTAACACCATCTTCTTTGTTTACATAAGGAAATAAGCATACTATAGCAGTTAGCAGATTGTTGTAGAACATGTAGGAAAAATGCTGACTTTTTAATTGTAACTACTTTGTTTCCAACTCCACTCAAATAATTATTTTTTCCTAACACTAAACTTTGTGGCATTGGGGAATTATTGATTTTTTTTATGGTCTCTTCATTTCCCCCCACCCTCCCATAAATTACAAGATCATCTTTTGGAGCACACTTGCCTATCTATTTTTCACTGACTAAATAGCAAGGAGTGAGATTTTTGAGATGGTTCTTTATGGATTCAAAGCACTTGGGAAATTCCAAGAAAAGGGCACTATCAGAAATCCATAAATATATTTACTCATTTTTCCTTTCCCTTGGCTAGATGATTCAACTATTCAATAACTATTCAATGTATATACCTATTGTTACTTTTGGGGGCCCAGTCCTGCTCCCATTGAAATCACTGGGAGAAGTTCTGGGTCTTAAGAGTACATTGTTCAAGAATCAGCAATAGATACAGTTGTGGAACCTTTTCCACAAACATGTTTGCCATTTAATTTCAGTCTATTTTGCAAACCTCAGAGCTTGTCTTTACAGGGACACTCAGGAACACTCAAATTAATTAACTAAAAGTGTGAAGCTAAAGCATTTTAGTTAATACATGTTAAAACTCTGCATGGATGGTCTCATTGAGAAGTAAAGTGACCTTGGCTTGCTGTAGCTTAATTACCTCTGAAGGCTACTAAGACCACTTTACTTCTGAGGAATCATCTGCACAGGAATTTAATGCAATTTAATTACTGTAGTTTAACTTTACACCTTCAGTTAATTCATCTTAACTTTTCTGAGTATCTGAATGTAAAGACACAAGGTGATGAGGGAATATATTTTATTGGACCAACTTCTGTTTGTGAGAGAGACAAGCTTTCAAGCTATACAGAGTTCTTCCTGTAGATAAACTCATTTTTTGTTTGTTTTTTTTGGTTCTGCACATTTCAATGAAACAGGCTATTTGTGCATCAAAGCATATGATAATTCAAATTTAGCTTTAAAATATATCTTCATTCAAAAATAACTATTAATATAAAATGTAATGTCTTATGTTTAAAAGGCCATCTTGTGGCAATAATAAATACAAAAACTCATTGTAGTTTTGCCTTTTTATTGCAAGTATTTCACAAACCTCTAGCTTCAGTGTGTCTCACATCCTGCATTAACAATTTCTGTAGCTGCAGCAGATAACAGTTTGAGTTTAGTAAGAGTGAGAGCAGCTGGTTTCAGTTTTATAAGTGATCCTCTCTGACCTGATTGGAGGAGGAGTAATAAAAAAGCTAATTAATCTATGAGGGGGTTTAAGATCTAGTTGAAATGATAAAAGCTTCACTTTACTCAGGGAGATGCAATAACAAATTTTTAGCATAGAGAGGCTTCTCCCAGAAACATTTCCTGCAATAGGGTTTTTTTTTCTTCATTTTGCAGGCTTTTTGTCCAGAGAGTTATTCCCCAGAAACCTTTTCCCTTGCAAGGGATTTATATAGAGAGATATTCCCCAGAAGCTTTTCTGCTTAGTAGAGATGTCTATTTATGATGTCTTTTTATTTTGAGGTATATTTTTATTTATAGCAGTGTGACACATTTTTACTTGAAATAAACACTCCATCTTGAGCTGCATCAAATTGGATGTATGAAAATAGGCACCTTTCAATTTTGACTTGAACCCCAAAGCAAAGCTGTATATGTAGTTCTGGATCTGGGTATCCAAACCTGCCCTCAACTCTCTAAAATTCAGGGAGTGAAGGGAGTTTTGACATATGGTTCTCTTTCAATCCCATCTCTAGTTATGAATGGCACATTGATTCAAACTTATGTGATAATGATTTAGTTTAAACTCTTCTACCTCTAGTTTGATTCCCACACAAGATACAGCATTTTTCATTCTTCATATTTAAAAATCTATTTCTATTTCCTCTTTTGAGATGAAAATTAAAAGAGAATATGCAAATATTCAAATGAGTCTATTTCATATAAGTTTTGACTCTTTTAAAAACACTATAGTTCTGCAGCTAATTTTTTATGGGCTTGAGCACCAGTAATGTTTTTGAGGGAACAAAAATGTAATTAATATCTGAGAAGGATGGCTATTATTTCCAGTGTGGAATGCAATATTTCAGCAATAAGGCCAGTGAGGAATTCAAATTTTCAGCAATAAATTCTGCCTGCTGATATTTTTTTCTATTTTTCCCACTTATTTCAAACAACCTTGGCAGTAAAAATCATAGTTAATTTAGTGTCATTCTGTATTCATGTATTATCATAGGTTCAAATTGAAAGTTTATATATTTGGTTATGAAAAACAGCTGGTACTAAACATAAACAAATCATATGCAAATTCACATTAGTGGCTTTATATAAACTCTAGTGTTTTGAAAATCCACAAGAATTAACTACTAGCATTCTTTGTTGTATAAAATATGTCCAAAATGCTGATGCTAGGTAACAGGGCCCTGGGCCTTTTAAAATTAGAAGCTTAATAGGAGTTGTAAATCTCCAGACATAGGGAAGGGATCTGCTGACCAAGAATCATATGATTGCTTGCTGGAGAGTATACAAAGGAATGTTCTGGGCTTTGATTTTAGGAAGATGAGGATTGAGGAAAAGCCCTGAGGGAATTCCCTCCATGGGACCTGATAGAAGGCCCAAGAGATGGTTAAAAAGCTATTTAGGCTGCAGAATATGACCTTTTTCTTCCAGCTTGTGGAAAGAAAGACAGGTTTCTGTTACCAGTGTGTCTTTAAGCTGTCTTTCTTCTTCTGTTTATAATAAAACTGGCTATGAGGAAAGAGATATCAAACTTGAGTGTTTGGCCTGTATTTTGATTACCACTCATGGTGGATCTGGGTTTACATTCCAATCTTCATTTCCAGTTTTAATTTGTTTTTAAAATAGTCATTGCCCTTGGGTTTTGAGGGTAATAACACAGTGTTTTACCCTTCTCTTCTCGGTTTATGTGGATGATAATTGACCTGCTACCCCTAAGAAGTTTTGAATATTTAGAGGAAGATAAGTAAGCCAAAGAACAATTCTCGTTTAAATGTACAAAAAGCTGGGGGTGGGAGAATGCATCACCTAACTGACCCTCCATAAAAGTTCCAAAACCCGCTGCGGCCCTCAGGCCAAAAAGTTTGCCTGCCCCTGGTCTAGGTGGTCATTATGGTCACTTCTGACCTTAAAAGTCTGAGTCTATGCAATGTCCTAATGGTGAGGTCTGGGGAAAAGTCTACCAGAAGAAATGGTAGGGCACCTTTATAAGATGGAACAAAGTGTTCCTGAAAACACTGCATGCAATAACACCTTCCTCGCCTTCCTTTTCCATTATTTCTTGCCCCTAACCCCCAGTGTACTGGGTAGTGCACTATGGGTGGAGCTTCCTTGTGGAAAGGTGCTGGTAAAAACTGGTGACTAAAAACTTCCAGAGCACAGTTGCTGATAAGAAAGACTTTTTCCCTTTACCTATGGGCCCCAGTATATGCCCCTGATTGGTTGCACTCCCAGTCAACTGTGAAACCTCAGGCAAGCTGGATCATAGCAAGTGGATCTTCTCCTTGCAACCGTGGTAAGCACGTTCCTAGTGGAAGGTAATTTAGGAAGGCATCTGTTTGCACTGGGTTTGTCTTTTATATTTCTTCAGCATTCTGAAGCCCTTTAGATACTTTAATTTCCCCTAATTGTATTAGTATGGTTTATGAAATGTAAAATAATACTGAAGGCCTCCATAGTCGATAAATCCATAGCAAACACCCTGGGATTTCAACAAAATGGAATAATCTGAGTTGATGCAGTGTTACAAATTTGCAAATAACCATTTCACAAAATATTATGTTTGTCTGCAATTTAAAAATAACAGCAGCGGAACTGGTTAGTCATTCATAAGTAAGAGACTCTAAATAACTATTGAAGAGATGAAGCCCAAAGGAAACATTAAAACAGATGAAGAATACATGCAGTCTGGCACAAGAAAAGCAACATCATATATGAAAGCCAACACAGAAGCAGACCCTGGTATTTGCATGTGAAAGTTGGATAACTATATAACTGAGTATCTGTTTTCACATGTGAGTGCCTGCTTTGCTTGTGCAAATGCAAATCTATTGTACATACAGTTGAGAATCTGCAATAAAGTATTATATTCCATAGTAACGTATTTCATTATTGCTTTCAAAACCATGGGTATTTGATACACTATGGGAGGAGCTGTGATGGTAATGACACTTTCTTTTATAAAAGACTCTTCATACATTTTTCTGAGCCTCTAAAATGCCTTCATAGGCAGCAGGCCTATGAAATTTGACAGGGACAACCCCCTGAGGTGTTCTCTTGTCTTATGATAGCCTTTGGCTGAGATAGAAACTATTAAAAATCACTGATCCCCCTACCGTAACTTGAGTTAGAGTGCCAAAATAATAACTGAACATGAACATTCTAAAAAGGCAGCATCAGCAAGCTTACACTGTACTGGGAACATGTGGGAAGTGCTGAAGTGGCAGCCAAGAGTAGGGGAGAATCAGGCTTGGTTCGACTCCCTCCTCTGATCACATATGCCCCAGACTTCATACATCATCCCATCCTCCTTTTAGATAACAGTCTATTCCTGCTGCCATCTGATACAGTGAGTCTTATTGCTTGAGTGGTATATATCTGTGTTGTAATACTGGAGTTTCAGGGTTTATATCCCACGGATGAAGCATGATAGAAGGTTGTTACAGTTGTACATGAAATAATTTGGTTTTTTTCCCTTTAAGCCTAGGAAATTACTTGAAAAACAAAACAACATCATAATATTATTTAGGTTGTGCAGTCAAGCAATTGGAAACCTGGAAATACTGGTTGGCAGTTGTTTGTGTAACTTTAATTCTGCTTTTGGTTGCCTCTGCATTATGCTAGTCTTTTATTACATGGTCACATACTATTTTTCCATAGGACCTCTGCTTCATTCAGTGCAGAGGATGGATGCACAATGAGTATCCCTAAATAACATTCTTTAAATGTTGACTTTTTGTATGCAATATTGTATACAGGCCCTACTGTGTGGAATTTATTTTCTCTGATTGGAAAATGGATTAAAAAAACAAAATCAAACCACCACCACCAACAAAAATCACTGACAATATTTTCATAGAAGCTCCAAATGAAATCTGTTTCATTATCAAATATCCTTCCCCCGTCCCAGTACCTAATCACAAGTTCATACTGACCGGTTAATGCGTAGGAATGATCATAAATGATTTTTTTAAAAGGAAAAACTGCACTGAATATTTTTATGACAAAACACACAAAGGCCCAAATAAAGTCCTGGCAGAAGCAATTTTGAAGTAAGGCAATTCTGGTCTTTACCTCCCTGTATCATCTTTTTTTAAAGATGGGTGAAAGATTTGCTGCCCTCATTTTGACTAAAATATAGCCAATTGTTCGACTACAGTTTTGGTTTGATATTGAAAATTATTGAAGAGACCAAATAACCAAGCTTAATCAATTTTTATTAGTCAAAGACTAAGTAGTACAATATAGGAAGGAAAGAGTTAAACAATGCAGTCTAGAGAGTGGAGTCTCACAGCATTCAATTTTGCCCTGAAAATATGCATTCAAAGCTAGCTGTATGTATAGTATGGTTGCTTACATGTTAGAGAACATTTTACATGTCACTTGAGACTTCACCCACCAATCAGCTTTTTGTCTTGTTTTCTTGTATCAACTGGTTCCTTTTCTATCTTTGTTTTTGGATGCCACATTCTAGACTCTGGCGGGCTGTGAAAGCACTCCCTACATATACCAAGACATAGTAATGTATCTTGTCTCTGGCAGGTTTTGTACTTGTTAAGATTTTGTATTTGCCATACCAAGAGCTGAATTCAGCTTTGTGAAGTGTTCTGGAATATAAGAGTGGAGACTGCCTGGTGATCCTCCCAGGGACACTCTGCTTAGTGCCAGTCTGATCACCTTTTACGGGGAATTTTCCCTTGGTGTCAGACTGGCTGAGTCACTGTGGGTTTCAGCTCTTCCTGATCACAGTTCACAGTCTGGGAAGACAACAGCCCGCTCCCAGAATCAGATCAGTAGCTGAGGAACAAGGAAGCACATCCATGGGAGTCTGTACAGGCAGTTTCAGAAGAACTTGTTTGCCACTTCTTTGGGTTGGTGTTCTTGCGGGATGATTACAGACATCTTAGTCAATTGTTCCAAATTCTGTGGCAATGTTTGGGAAAAGATGAGGTTAAGGATAAGAAAAGGTTTGAATGTGTAGAGTGGACTCATAAGGTATCCACATAGGTGAACCCAAATCTCTACTTATGAGGAGGGCTAGATGGAAGCTTGCAGCTTAATGGGGAACTGTCTACCCAGGTGGTTGTACACAGAGGGCTTGGCTACACTTACAAATTTGCAGCGCTGCAGCAGGGTGTGAAAACACACCCTCTCCAGCGCTGCAAATTGCGGCGCTGCAAAGCGCCAGTGTGGTCAAAGCCCCAGGGCTGGGAGCGTGGCTTCCAGCGCTGTCCGTTATTCCCCACAGGGAGGTGGAGTACGGACAGCGCTGGGAGAGCTTTCTCCCAGCGCTGGCGCTTTGACTACACTTAGCGCTTCAAAGCGCTGCCGCGGCAGCGCTTTGAAGTGTAAGTGTAGCCAAAGCCTGAGGGTGTCTGTGAGCCTTCAAGGTTTACTGGTATAGCAGGCTGCCAGGTCTGAGGTCAATGGAGTTCAATCTTTTTTTTAATTCAGTGGTTCATTTGAGTTAAGGTTTTATATAATTCTATATACCAATAAAATTGCAGCCAGAAGCCTGGAGACCAAAACAAGATACTATAATGAGAGGCCTAGATTTGACATGACCCACAGCATTCTTGTGTATGGACTTAGCATAACCCAAAGCCATTTTATATACTCAGCCACCGTAAGTTGGAAACAGAAACTATAGAGTCAGGAGAATGCAGCCTTGAGGCAGGCAGACAGAAAAGTATCAGCTGCAGCATTACTAATAGGAAGAGAGATGCATTCACAAAGTCATGAGAATGGACAAGCTAACCCCGAGTTTCTGCAGTTTCTTCCTGATAATAAAAAGGATGAGGTTTTGCTGTTGCAGGTGTATTCCACTAAAGAAACCTAAAGTTAAGACCTTGAGCACTTTTTTATTAACTTTGAATAATACAAAAACTAATGAGTAGGAGGTCTCAGGCATGTGAACTCCTGTATAGTGAAAGTAATTGGTTATTGTTTTTTTGCATAGTTATGTTTTTAAGTAAAATAATTGGTTAAGGCATGGATAAAAGAGAGCCTCATTTTAACTATATAATGAGAGTCAGAAAATAAGCTTGTTGGAACTTAGCTCTGGGATACGGCTCAAGACCAAAGCTGCTAGGATGTTTAACCCTGGCACGACTAGACTGTGCAGAAGCTAGACCCCAGACGACATGACCCTGACTGGCCATTGGGAGCTGTCCGTCTTACTGCGAGTGGTGAGCCTCAGATGCTTGGAGTGCCTACTCCAGGGGTCAGCAACCTTTCAGAAGTGGTTTGCCGAGTCTTCATTTATTCACTCTAATTTAAGATTTCGTGTGCCGGTAATACATTTTAACATTTTTAGAAGGTCTCTCTCTATAAGTCTATAAACTATTGTTGTATGTAAAGTAAACAAGTTTTTTTAAAATGTTTAAGAAGCTTCATTTAAAATTAAATTAAAATGCAGATCTTATCAGTTTAGTGCAGTGGTTCTTAACCTGGGGTGAACGCACCCCGTGGGGCAGGGCCGGTGCAAGGATATTTTGCAAAACCTAGGCAAAACTTCCACCTTATGCCTCTTCCCTGCCCCCCTGCACATCGGTTCATTGAGGGGCAAATCCCAACGAGCCTTTATAGACCCCAGGGGCCAGCCTGCCCAGGGGCCAGCCGTGCCCAGGCGCTGCTCCCCAGACCAGGTTCCCCACACCCTGAACTTCCCTGGAGGGTGCACAGCCCCCCTGCGAGCCCTCCCCTCCCCACCCCACCTCGGTGGCCCCTGCTCCGAGTCCACTCCCTGGCTTTGCCGGGCTTGGGCTGCTGCAGCAGCTCGTCAGGGAGGAGCCACCTTCCGGAGGCACCTTCCCGAGGCACCGGAGAGCCAGAGTGCCCTGCTTGCGGCAGCAGCGAGCTCCAGCCATGGAGGAGCTGGCACGGTGCAGGGGGGCAGCAGCCCTGCAAAGGAGGCGGTGCTGCTAGCGGGGAGCAGTCATGCCCCCCCGACCCTTCCTGCCCAGGCTGTGGCTTGGCGCCGCCCAGGGCGCTCCTGCAGGCTGCAGTGGATGTATACGGGCGCCAGCCCCCATGCGTCCCCTGGCTCCCCTCTCGCCTAGGGTTACCATATTTCAACAATCAAAAAAGAGGGGAGAGCCCTGCCCCCATCCACTTCCTCCCACTTCCCACCCTGACTGCCCCGTCAGAATCCCCAACCCCCCTTGCTCCTTGTCCCCTGACTGCCCCCTCCTGAGACCCCCCCACCCTAACTGCCCCCCCAGGACCCTACCCCCTACCTCTCCCTGACTGCCCCAACCCTTATCCACACCCCTGCACCCAGACAGACCCCCTGGGGACTCCCAACCCCATCCAACCACTCCCCACCCCGTGACAGGACCCCCAGAACTCCCGACCCATCCAACCTTCCCCTTTCTCCCTGACTGCCCCCCCGGGACTCCCGTTACCATGCCCATTCTGGTCAGATGCTCGCTCCATGTGGAGGCAAAATACGCTGCCGAGCTGCTGCGTGCACTGCCCCTCCCCCGCAGAGTGCTGAGGCAGCGGGAGGGGGGGAGCTGCGGGAGGGGCAGGGGCGGTGGCGGCAGTGACTCACACTTCCAGGAGCCGCAGAGCCTGAGCATGGTGAGGAGGTATCCGGGGGGCACACGGGGACCGCTGCCTGCATGCATCCACTGCAGGAGCCCCCTGGGGGGGCACTGGGCCGCAGCTCAGGCAGGCCGCAGCTCAGCACACCCCCTGGCTACTCCCTCACCGTGCTCGGGATCTGCAGCTCCCGGAAGTGTGAGCCACTGCCACCACCGCCCCTCCCGCAGCAGGCTTAGGGCCCCGTGCCCCGGTGGCTCACAATCCAGGGAGCCGCAGAACCCAAGCGTGGTGAGGGGAGAGTCGGGGGCGTGCCTGCTGCTGGCCTGGGGTAACGGCCGCTGGCCCCAATCAGCCTCCTGCTGGCTGGCAGGATGCTGAGTGGGGCTGGCGCTGGAATCCCGGCTGGCAGCCGCATGCCAGGCAAAATCGGCTCACATGCCACCTTTGGTTGCCGACCCCTGGTCTACTCTGTTTATTTGTTGCTAATTGTTAATAAATAGTTGAACATGTTTAAGGATATTCACTGTGTGAAGGCTCTTTCATTGGGAAAAGGCCTCGCAGACCGGTAGAGCCCTGAGTCCACTGGGAGTGGGTGTTTGCCCTGAGCTCATGGACGAGTAAAGTTGAGTCCCTTATGCCCTGAGTACCCACGAGGACAGGTAGGGGTTGGAACCCTATAGTATGCCCTGAGTATCCACGAGGAAGGATGGGAGTCGTAAATTGTGTGTGTAACAATATGGCCCTGACATTTTAGCCACACATCTTAAAAAAATTGGCATAATTTATATTCCAAGTTAGGGGTGCTGTGATTAACTTTAAGTACGGTCTAAGGGTTTTTTAAAGTACTTTTAAGACAAATTTTAATACATTAAAATTAAAAACTCTTAGAATCAGCTTGGAGGCTGCTTCAGCATGTCACAGTGGAGACCCAGAAGCATCCTAAATATAGAAGGACTCAGGAAGGCAAGGAACAATCAATGTGCTTCATTGCAAGGTACAAACAGCTAAACAGGTAGATGTCAAGAAATGGCTAGTCACAGTAAAGTCAATAGAAAGGAAAATAAACTATGTCAGGTAAACATTTATACAGGATTTAATGCTTCAGAACATAAATCCAGGACATAAGCCAACCACTAATTGCCCAGAGTTAGAAAGAAACTTCCCTCATGTATGTGTTAATACATAGATGTCCCTTCAGTAGAGGTTTTATACCTCCATCTGAGGCATCTCATGACCACTGTGGGAGACAAGATGCTGGATTAAATGGGTATTTGATTTGGTAAGGCAATCCCAATGCCAATTCCACCCTGATTTGTCCCAAGGAATTTAATTTATCATCTTTATTTGAGTTCCGACTGATACAGAAGGTTTTCAAACGGTCAGTATATGGGAAGGGCCATTCCTGTAGTTTTGTGTGATATCTACAAGTACAAAATTGATGTTTTATATGCAAGATCTGAAAAATCTTTAGGATACAGTTCTCTTTCAGGAGAGCAGTTAGCTGCTCTGGAACCAGTGCTCAAGGAGGCATATGCTCCCCAATCTTTTCCTGCACAGTTTGCTACCTGGCTGTAAAGTCTGTCCTGTTGATTTGTTCTTCTCTCCTCTTCTCTCTTTCTAATTCAGCTGAGCCCCTCAACGTGCCTCTGTTTCAATGAAAGTCTGCACTGTCTCATCATTGCCTTCTCGCTGCATCGTGCCCTTCTTTGCCTATTCCCCAGCTTAGTCTCTGCCCTCATTCACCCCGTAATCAATTATCCCATCACAGTGTAAATGTTGCCTTTCATTTCACACATTTATATTGTTTTAACCTACACAACTTACTAATATTTCTGCCAGTCTTATCCTGGATCATTTTCTTTTTCGGCTTCCTGAAGAGCATACAGTATATATCCTTGGGCTGCAGCACTCACCTGGCCATTTGAGACATGTTCTGTATCATGAAAATTCAGATGTTTTGTTGTTTTAGAAAAACGCTGGCATTTTTCTTTTTCATGTTAATGTCTATTTTAAAAGAAATACAATGTACCTGCCGTCCGTATAAGAGTGGGGGAAAAGGAGAACTACAGTGGGGAAAATTACACAAGAGAGTCATCACTGTAGCCAATATAAAGGATTTAATTTTCCTCTCACTAAGATTGGTGTAATTCAAGAGAGACTTTGATGACTACAATAGAAGTGCATCCGCCTGAATTCCCCCACTACCCCTAACTCAACAGGGGGTGGGGGGATTTGGTCAGACTGCAGGGAGAATGCATTGGAAGGGAAGTGGTGGTGGGGAAGCTAGTGCTTGAAAAAGGCACATCCTCGCTGATAAAGTCTGGGGCAGGGGGGATGTCACTGCATCCATTGACCAGCCAGGGCAGAGTGATAGCTGTTTGGTTCTCATGCTCTTCCCTGCCTCATCCACAAAATGTAAACTTCTCCTTATGATGCTAGAGCCTCTTGCATGCTTTCAGGATGCTGTGGGTTTGACCAATTGCCTGTTTCTGGAATCAGGAAGGAATTTTTTCCCCTTAGGCAAAACTGGCAAAGGTTTGATGGGTTTTTTGCCTTCCTCACAGCATTGTGGAGGCTCAGTTGGGATAATTTGGAAGGCTAATGTTAAGAGAGAATATAAGAATGTGTAGTTTGTTGCAACTTGTGGCCGGTGTTCAGTGCAGATAAAGGCTAACGGGACCAGCTCCCAGAGACCTGGGATGTTCATGGATGGAATTTGTGCCTGTAAGGAGAAGGGGAGGCCTGAAGTCTTTGCAGACCAGGGTTCCCCTTTGGTACTCTCTACCACCCTCATGGTGGTGGTAGTGCAGAAGGATTGAAAACTCAAAAGTGAGTTGAGTCCTAAGGGTAGGCTGGGAGGTCTACCCTGGGCTAGTGGTTATATAGTGGGAGGTCTGTGACCCTGCATTGGATCCAGTTAAATGCCTGGCATGTGAGATGGGTGTACATATGCTTACCCAAAGTTAAGTTAATAAAGTTGAGGTCTGCTGTTTAAAATACATTAGGCCACAGAACTTTACCCACCCATTCCTGTAATAGGCCCATAAACTCTAGCTGAGTTACTGAAATCCTCAAATCATGATTTAAAAATTTCAAGTTACAGAGAATCTACCATTTATTCTAGTTCAAAGCAGGATGTGACCCATGCCCCATGCATTCTGGTGTTGGTCTTTCATTCACCTACATGTCCTGAGCGAACCAGTCTGACAGAAAAATCAGCAATATTGTTATCGACCATATTATAATGAATAGTTTCAAACAGAAGATTGTAAAATAAGAAGTCATTAAATTAATATAAATGATTCTAACTCTAGGGGCCTGATTTACTAGTGTGAATTTACTTCAGCCCAGTTTGACTTTAATGGCATTATACTTGCATGAAACATGATGGTGAGTCTGGCTTCTAGCTATTACTGAAAGTTTTCTGTGTTAATATGTCATTAAGATAAACTAAGTACCTAAGATCTAGACAATCTCATTTTCTGTACAGTTTTAAATTCCTTACAATGCAGCATTTCCCTTTGGCACAGCCCAGGATTTAACTCCAAAGGGGAAATCCTGTGTTATTTCCCAGTAAATCCCCTGAAATCAAATGCATTTAGTGCAGATTTATACCAGCATAACTGACAGTGAAATTGAGCCTGAGAGCGATAGTAGTTTTCCAGGATACTACATTTTGTGGTCAACAACAAAACTACTATTATTACAAAATGACTACATCCTATCCATTAATAATACCATTTTACCTCTATATAACATCTTTCATAGTGAAAGATTCCAATATGGTTCACAGTCCACAGTATGTACGTATGTATGTATCACATCAGCAAAATGCAGTCATCTAGGGTGGAGAACAGCATCCAAACAGGTCATAAAGATATGTCTGCACTGCATTAGACACTGGCTGTGGCTGGCCTGTGCCAGCTGACTCAGGCTCACAGGACTTACGCTAAGGGACTGCTTAATTGCAATGTAGACTTCTGGGCTTGAATTAGAGCCCAGACCCTAGGACCCTGTGAGGCGAGAGGGTTCCCAGAAGTCTACACTGCAATGAACCAGCCCCTCCCGCCCCAGCTCGAACTGTGTGAGCTTGAGTCAGCTGGCTTGGGCCAGCTGCAGGTTTTTAATTGTTTCATAGCTGTACCCTAAGTGCACTGAACCGAATGGAAATGAGAGGAGGAAAATTTTTGGTCATATACAGTAGAGTAACTCTTATGAAAAGTGCAAACAGATCTTTAATGTCCATTCAGAGGATCAAACCTCCATTGCATGTCCTCTTGGCCATCTACCCTACAGTCATGTTGAAGAAGATAATAAGCTTGACCTGTTCTATGATCCCATGCTATCCTGTGGTGCATCAAATTATTTTAATAGCACCTCCTAAATTATTTTCTCCAGTCTTTTATAGACAATCCTTTTATTTTTTATCTTTATCATGCAAATGCTTCTCTTTATGTCCATACAATGTTCATTTAACCTCCCATCAGAGGGGTAGCTGTGTTAGTCTGGATCTGTAAAAGCGGCAAAGAGTCCTGTGGCACCTTATAGACTAACAGACATATTGGAGCATGAGCTTTCGTGGGTGAATACCCACTTCGTCGGATGCATGTAGTGGAAATTTCCAGAGGCAGGTATAAATATGCAAGCAAGAATCAGGCTAGAGATAACGAGGTTAGTTCAATCAGGGAGGATGAGGCCCTCTTCTAGCAGTTGAGGTGTGAACACCAACGCAGGAAAAACTGCTTTTGTAGTTGGCTAGCCATTCACAGTCTTTGTTTAATCCTGAGCTGATGGTGTCAAATTTGCAGATGAACTGAAGCTCAGCAGTTTCTCTTTGAAGTCTGGTCCTGAAGTTTTTTTGCTGCAGGATGGCTACCTTTAAATCTGCTATTGTGTGTCCTGGGAGGTTGAAGTGTTCTCCTACAGATTTTTGTATATTGCCATTCCTAATATCTGATTTGTGTCCATTTATCCTTTTACGTAGGGACTGTCCAGTTTGGCCGATTTATATAGCAGAGAGGCATTGCTGGCATATGATGGCGTATATTACATTGGTGGACGTGCAGGTGAATGAACTGGTGATGGTGTGGCTGATCTAGTTAGGTCCTGTGATGGTGTCGCTGGTGTAGATATGTAGGCAGAGTTGGCATCGAGGTTTGTTGCATGAATTGGTTCCTGAGTTAGAGTTACTATGGTGTGGTTATGGTGAGGACTGGCCTGCATATTCTCACCAGTAACTACACACCACACCATAGTTACTCTAACTCAGGAACCAATCCATGCAACAAACCTCGATGCCAACTCTGCCCACATCACTCACAGATCATTCAACGATGAATTTGTAATAATCAGAGTTTTGACCATAAAAAATTGATTAAAATAGAACTTTTCACCACTAGATCAGCAGTTCAAATCCAGGCTGGTCATTCTCTTCTCTTCCCCATCTTTCCTGTAAATCTCAGCTGAACCCATGTGGTACACAGAATTTCACAATGACTAAAACCAGTCTCCACTGAAACAGCTTGTACCCCATGTAGTGTCCATAATAATTAATTCATGTAAAATATTAATTAATCTACTGCTAGAGGTATTTTCAGGAAGAACTGACAGTGGTTGCATGAGTTTTTCTAGAGGGTTTTTTCTACACACTTTAAATTTAATTACAACTTTGCTGTCAGCATAGTATAATTGGTTTCCATATTTTTAATTTAATAATTCTTCAAGAGGCTATCCAAGCGTTTCTAAACTCTATTAAAAAAATCCAATTTCTTGTATAAAAACTAAAAAGGCCACTTCTTATTTAATGCCTTTGATTTTTAACAACAAGTTTAACCGTTCTTGAGAAGAAACATTAGCATGAGACTTGGAATCAGGACTCCTAGAGTCTAATTCCAGCTCTGTCAGTGAGTCACTGTGTGTCTTTGGCACCGTACTTAACCTCTCATTCATTATTTATTATTGTTTATGATGTATTAATAATAATTAATAATGTTTATTGCAGTAACACCTGGAAGTCAAAATCAAGGATCAGAGCCCCATTGTGCGAGGTGCTGTACAGACACATCATAAACATACGGTCCCTGCCACAAAGAGCTTACAATCTAAGGGTTGAATCATGGGTTGCCAGGAGCAAGGGACAGTGCATTGTTGTATCTTATGCCCTAATAAGTCCTAAAATCAACCAGTGATGTCAAAATCACTCTCCTGCTGCCCTGTAGTAACTATTCATGGATACAGGAGGATCATGTAGAAAAAAGAGTAGATAGAAAGATGGCAATATGATTTTTAGTTAAATAGTTCCTCTTGGGAGGGGAAATGGGAAACAGTCATAAAATAAAACCAAGGGTAAAGAAAAAAGTTATGGGTTTAAGGAAAACAAGGGAACTGAGTTAATAGGCAATAAGAGAATACAAACCTATTAGGAGCATGAGTCACATAGGAAGCCTTCAGGAGGCATTAGTATGCCTAACCGTAGCAAAGGCAACAGCATGAGTGATGAGTAGTGTATGCCCATGTTTGCCGAATTGTGGAACTGATGAGGACATGATTTACGCAGCAAAGATTAAAAAAAAGATGAGCTGAGAATTCTACCCAACACTATAGATTATCTTGCGGTAGAGGAAGCCTGAATTCAAAGAATAACATTCACAGAGTGCTGCTGCAGCAGAAGTTTTACTGCAGAACCTCTTCATCTGGGACTAGACAATTACAAACTCATCAAACCCTTAGTAGCTCACATTTTCTCACTTCAAGTCATTGCACTTTCTAAGATTGCACTTGCACAAGATTTTGTGTTGTGCAAGTCATTGAGGTCCTACGAAACTCAACATACCTACCCTGATGCCAATCTGTGTGGAAACAATTTAATTATGTCGATTTTATTTTGCTTATGACTCAATACTTATCTTCAAAACCACAGTGACACTCTAAATTATATAATGTCTGTTCAATGTTATGTCCTCATAATTTTTTCTGTTGTTTTTGCAGAAGACGAATATAACACAATTTTCTTCCTGTCTCACAGTTGTGTCTCCTTGTCAGACACTTTTCAATGTTTTTACCATTTTAGATAAAAACTAGAACTAGAACTTCAGATCCAAACATCATTGAGCCTTTGGGAAATTCAGATCCAAACTTTTTATCTCAGGCCTATCTCTAATTTGCTTTCTGTTTCACAGGGATCATGCTCTTTAAATAACCTAGATATTCATATTTTCTTCTTTCCTCAAAGCTAACTTGCACTAAAACCACTTTAATAAGTCCTAAAATCAGTTCTATGGCTTATTCCACAACCACAACTGAAATACAGTCCGACATTCTCTCCTGAGTTGCGCATGCTTTGAGACTACTCATCCATTTCACTCCCTGTGCAGCAGGGCTTGAACATTCCGGGATCAGGTCTGTTATCTTGGTTAGCTCCACTTTGGCTAGTTAAGAAGAGTTTCCTTTTTTTTTATTTTTAAGTAAACCTTTTTCTAAATCCTTATTTTTATCATGGTTTTAATTCCATGCTTCATTCTGAATAATCATGCATGTAATCCAAAACTCGAGATGTTGGGATCTCAGCAGAAAATTTCAGATACACACAGCCCCCATGTATATTGAGATTTTGGGTCAGTCTATGTCAGCCACTTGGGATGAGGGCAGTGTAGCCTAGTGGTTAGAGCTGGCATCAGGCCTAGTGGTCAGAGTGAGCATTATGCCCAAGGGTTAGGGTCAGTGCTGGAGTCAGTAGCCAGGAGCCAAAGCTCAGGGTCAAACAGGAGGGCAGAATCAAGGGTCAAGCCAGACTCCAGAGGCAAAGCCAAGGGACAAACTGGAAAGCGGGAACTGGAATGAGCAGGGCATTAGGTAAGGAGAGGTTCAAGGCACGGGCAGGCCAGAGGCCAGGCTGGGTGAAAGACAGGAGCAACAGGAACAAGATAGCACAGAAGAAGGTACCATGGCTGAGATGCCAGCGAGCTGGCAGTCAGTCAGCTGTATGGCTAATCAGGCAGCTTCCTGAAGGCCAGCTGTACTCATGAGGCTGCCTGGACACTAGTTCTGCTGCAGGCCCTGGTTCCTGACAGCCTGTTACAGTGAAATCTGCAAAGTTCAGACCTGGATCAACCAGTTTTTTGAGGTATTTGATCCAACCCAATGTCTACAAAATGGCATCTCATTACATTACAGTTCTTTCTTTTCATAAGGTGCAACACTGTAGTCAAACATTTTTGTTCTTGTGGGAACAAATGCCATATGGGCTAGAATATTCCACTTCTCTTAAGCATCAGTTGAATGTGGTGTTTGCAGGCATCATTTTGCCTAATAAAGGACTGATCAATTTAGGGCAGTGCCAAGCATGCACTGAACAGAGCAAGTTTGTGATTAACTGTATATGGAAAAGGCCTCTCTATACACAAATTCTGTACAGTGAACCATAATAACTTTACTGGATTGGATTATTGGACGCAGTTCTTAATTATTATTAATTTGTAGCATGAAAATGCATCTCTTTAGGCCAGAGGTGAAAATAAGACGGTATGGTCCGGTACGGCGCACCGACAAGAGCCGGTACACCGTGCCGGACTGGGCCGGCTTCTCTGGTGGTGATTTAAAGGGCCCAGTGCTCTGGCCCCTGTGGGGAGCCCCGGGCCCTTTAAAACACTGCCCGAACCCCGCTGCTGGAGCTCCGGTAGCACTTTAAAGGGCCTGAGGCTCCCAGCAGCAGCCAGAGCCTATGGCCCTTTAAATCACTGCCGGAGCCTCAGGGCTCCGGCAGCCGGGCTCGGGTGGGGATTTAAAAGGCCCAGGGCTCCTGCAACTGCAGGGAGCCCTGGGCCCTTTAAATCACCGCCTGAGCCCTGCCACTGCTACCCCAAGGCAGCGGTGGCAGAGCTCTGGCAGTGATTTATAGGGCCGGGGCTCTGGCGGCTGCTGGAAGCCCTGGGCCCTTTAAAGCCCCACCCAAGCCCCCCTGCAGTGGCAGGAGCATCGGGCCCTTTAAATCCCCACCCGAGCCCTGCTGCCCTGGGGTAGCAGCGGCAGGGCTCCCGTGGTGATTTAAAGGGCCCAGAACTCCGTGGCAGCCAGAGCCCTGGGCCCTTTAATGCACCCCTGAGCCCCAGGGCTCCCAGTTGCCTCTGCAGCTGTTAGCTCTGGGGTGATTTAAAGGCCCTGGGGCTCCCAGCCACAGCCGGAGCCCCAAGACCTTTATACCGTGAAAGGCCCTGCCTCTTCCGGTTGAGGCCACGCCCCCACTCAGGACTCTGGCGTACCAGTAAGTCCTTTAGGTTACTTTCACCCCTGCTTTAGCCTATAAATTATCTCAGTTCTGTCTTGAATAGCAGGGGAATTTCTCCATCAGTAGCTCTATCTTCTTCTCTGACTGAATTTGAGCATTCCCTAAAACAGAGCTAAGAGATCTGGATAGAGAGAGTCTTCTTATGATTAAAATCAATTGCATAATTGAAATAGGCAGCTCCATTACTGATTATGACTTGTCAATGATGAATCTATGAGTCACTGGTAATTTTCTAGAGTGCCATGCAGACCAGAAGGCATAATATAAAACGTGGAGAACCACTTTTGAGTCATAAAAGCAGATTGGGGTGGGGCTATCGGTATCTCTTGGTCAAATGATATGGTTGAGATTTATTTAGCAGAACACATTTGGTCTAATAATCCTCTGCATACACTGCAATATGTAGTTTCAGAAATTATAAAAGACTTATATAATCTTCCACTACAACTAATTTTCCACAAGGTATCTTCTTTACTGACAACACAGAGATAGAAGTGTATTAGCAAACAAAACAAAACCCTGTATTGATACTGTAAAATCTATATTAATAGAGAGCATGAATTCACAAACTCCTGAAAAAAATCTAACTGCTTGTCTCTACACATATTATTTAAAATCACCAATCATTGATCACTGCAGACAGATAAGTAAAAGGTACAAGGGGAAAGATTCTGGTGATAAAATATAGAAAAACATTTAATATTGCAGTTATTATTAACACGGAATGAACAGCATGTTAAACATCATGTGAAAGAACAGGATGGAAACTGTGAGAAAGTATTGCATAAATAATAATGAGAAAAGCCATGCAGTTCACTTTTTAAAGAACTCTTGCAGGTACTCTTAAACCCAGCGAGGAAGGTGAGAGGTCAGTAAGAATATTAAAAGGCTGAGAGTTCTGCTAATCCCATAGCCGGATCATGGAAGCTGTGCAAGCAGATAATCCTTTCAGGTAGTCTTTGTCTTTGGGATTACCTCTTAGTCTTTCTATGCCTGACAGGATTTTAGATTTCCTTCTCCTCTGTTCTCTTCTGACTTCTGTTTTTCACTATTTTTCCTCAAAATTAGAAAGGTGTTAAGTAAACAAGCAAACACTACAATATACCACCATCTCTGTACATTTAACTCTATAATATTATCTAACATAAATCCAATATAGAGGCCTTTTATGCAAATGAAGTGGGAAAATGCCCTTTCTCAGCATGGGGAAATCAGAGGGATGAAACTCTGCATCCATTTATACACCTCGGAAGTAATGTACATGGTAGGTCTTGTTGCCCTGGATTTGAGGGTTGTATATGCCCCAGAATGTGATCAAGCTAATTGCAACCATAACAGATGCATTCAGCCACTATGAATTAATGAAAAAGAACATCACATTGTTAAGAGTTAATTTGGAGACAGGCTTTCAGAGGCAAGGTCATAACTACTGGTAGTTTTGCTAATCAGGATGGGAGGAGGGGAGAAAAAAGTAAATAACTGAGAATGAAAGAAGATATGTAGATGAACAGCCTTGACTCTAAACACCTTTGCTATTAAAAGTTTATTGAAAGTTAGGAAAACTGATGATTTAGTAGGGGTCATTATAACTTATGTGTTTTGTAGAGTTAGTTATAAAAAGTTTAGATAATAGAGTGTACTTTGGAGCAGGCCTGTGGAGCTATCCTGATATCGTTACTTTCCGGCAGGGAAGAGTTTGACCTGTTGTTGATTATTCAATACCATCTCAGAATATAGAAAAATATCTGGGGTGTTCTAAACCTATTGCTTATGTCTATCTGTGCTTAAATCTAAATAAACTGCAGTGTTAGACAAGAGCATGCTGACTTGCATTTAATCCTTGATCAGACAGAATCGCTGTGTTCCTATTGATTTATTCCTAACACCGCCTGGAGTGAAATAGTTAAGTTGCCCCTGTTGGGGGTTCTGAAAACCCCTGGTAACATGTCTGTGCAGGGGAATGGTGATTATTATCTATAAATGGGATGTCCATTTGCAGACCTGGTACAAAATCTCATATTAAAAGGGAGTAGAATCAAGATGCATTTGTGAATTCTCCTCCTACCCAATGATAGGGCCTGATAGTCCCAGTAACAGACATGCCACTGCATATGCTTTGGCGAAGAATTTCTTCCTTTAGCCCCATTGCAATTTAGCATTCTGAATGTGAGTGAAAGCTTGTACATGGGCTTTCCTCACCCTCTAAGGTCTGGGCCTCTCCTATACCAGGCTAGAAAAACTATGTGCACTAAGTGAATTTCTGGAAAGAAACATTTGGATTGTGGAATGCCAGGGAGCTAGGCTGACCTGGTGCAAACTTTTTTGGGGAGGACTTAATAATTAAAAATGTAAGAAATGTCAAAGAGACAAGGTCAGTCTTTTATTGGACTAACTTCAGCTGCGGGGGAGGGCGATGTTAGTGGGTTACAGATTTTTGTAATAAACCATAAATCCAGTGTCTCTATTCAGTCCATGACTTTTAGTGTCTAGCAAAATTATGCATTTAAGGGACTGTGCTATTTTGAAAGCATTGTGCAGCTGCTTTCCCTCCCCGCCACTTCCTTTCCTCCTTATGACTGGAGGAATGTTAATGGGCAACATCACCTTGAATGGTCCCTTGAATATGTGTTAACTGTTTATTCTAAACAAACTGTTCCACTTTGTATTTAGCTGTGCCACTTTTAGGCCTGGTCTACACTAAGGCAATTTACGTTGACCTAACTCTGTAAGCATCTACATTATAATGTCACTCGCACTAATCTAACTTACCCACTACACCAACTTTATAACTCCACCTCTGCAAGAGGCGTAGTGCTTAGATTGATGTAGTTAGGTTAACTCAATATCAGTGTAGACACTGCATTACTTACAGTGACTGTTGCAGCCTTTTAAAAGCTATCCCACAATGCCCCTGTTACTTTATCTGATAAAATATAACCATGTAGATCATTGTTGGTACCACTGTTATATAATTGCAACAAATCTTGTATAAATTATGTCAAGTAAGGTGTCTAAGGAAAGGTTATGATTTGCTGAATATAATTATGCTATTTGTATGCATGTATCATTTTTGTATTTGAAGTTTTTGTATTTGTATTGCCTCTATAGCTGGATTTCAAATGTCTGTTCCTGGGGTAACGTACACAAGGTATTCAAATGAAGTGGCTCATCAAAAAACATTTAATTCACAATGTACCATGGGAGATGCCTATCTACACTTAATAGACTTTCCTGCTGTGACTAAGCGAAATCATGCATGGACATGTGATGTGCCTATGTGACTCCAAACTCTATCTTTTACCAGAATTTTCCACTAACTGTGTTGAGGGATTTTTTTGAAACAATGGGTTTCCCTCCACATGAGAGAAGCTATAAAAGGCCCTGGAAACATCTCCATTTTGCCTCTTGCCTGGTCAAGCCTCTGGATTATGAACTTATATTAAGCATTCGAATCAAAGGACTGAGGACCTTCCAATGATTTGGAAGCAACCAGAGACTTGACTTAAGCCAGCAGTTTATTCCATCACTGCTACAAACCTGAACAAAGAACTTTCTAATTATTGCATGTATTTGATTCCATTAACCAATTTTAACTTTCTTTCTTTCTTTCTTATAAATAAACCTTTAGATTTTAGATACTAAAGGACTGGAAACAGCGTGATTATTGGGTAAGATCTGAGTTATATATTTACCTGGGTGTGTGGCTGATCCTTTGGGATCAGAAGAACCTTTTATTTGATGAAACTGGCTTCGAAGAACCACTCCTCTTTAAGTCTACACTTTTTGGTAGTGATACAAGGACTGGAATGCCCAAGGAAACTGCTTTTCTGTCTTCTTGTTAGCTAGTGTGGTGAAACAGAAGTTTACTTTTGTTGCTGGTTTGGTATATCTTATTGGAGAATAACCACCAGTTTTGGAGTGTGTCTGCCCTATTTGTCAGCAGTTTGTCCTGAATTTGGTATTCTCAGGTGTGATCCATGAAGGCACAGTTACAACCCCACACTGACAGTTAAATTGGTGCTACTGCTCCAGGTGAGGATGCGCACCGCCGACAAAGAAGTGTGGTGTGGACATGCAAAAGCAATTCAGTTACTGTGGTGGCTGTATGTTGATGTAAATTAGGTCAACTTAATTTTGCAGTGTAGACTTGCCCTTAGTTAATTTCCCAGACCTGAAGAAGAGCCGTGTGTAAGCTCAAAAGCTTGTCTCTCTCACCAACAGAAGTTGGTCCAGTAAAAGGTTTTACCTCACCCACCTTGTCTCTCTAATATTCTGGAACTGACATGGCTACAACAACATAGCATACAGAATGCCAAAGTAATTTTCATCCTGCAGGCTTTTAAAAAAAAACCAAAATGATTTTCTGTTTATGTTCCCCCCCTTATACATTTTGCCATGAGAAAAACGGAGAAGAAAGAAAAAGCAGTAAACCAAAAACCTGAAAAATATAAAAATGGAAAAAAAAGAGAGACAACAAAGGAGGTAACTTTCTTGTTTTCCTATTTTATCCCAAAATGGGTTATTAAACAAAACCACAAAAAACTTCCAATTAAAAAAAGCCATTCCTTGTGCATGTGCACATGTGTGCACACACTCACACAAACCTGTAAAATGTCAACCAGCTCTAGACTTAGAGTACAGACTTTGGGCCAGTTTCCCAAGGAAACCAGGGCAGCACTCAGTGTAACTGGAGAGGGAGGGTGTAATTAGTGACTTTCTTCTACCTTCTGATTTCCCTTCCTAAACTGACTTCCCTCGTATAAATTAGACAATCTTTGCAGCTGGTTTAATGTATGCTAAATGGGAATCCTCAGTTTTTGGTCAGTAAATGGGAATTTCCAGGAATTGAGGGTCAGGCCCTTTATTTCATAAAATCAGGACCTTATTTTTCCAGTAGCATATTTTCTTGTTTTCCATGTCCAATAGAAAAGCTTCCAACAATCATTTTTCTCTTGGAATCTTCTGCTTTACAAAAAGAATACTAGGATCTTTGTGCTTCCTTTTTTCCAAATGTGAAGTGTAAATTTAGATATGGTTGTCTGAAAAATGACTTCATACAATGACTGTAATGGGGCTCCAGGTATATTATCTTCCTAGGAATTCCATGTCAAATGCGCTCAGTTCACAAGTAAATACATAAATATTATTAACACAAAGGTTCTTTCTTTTTCACACATCAGTAATAAAGGTTCTGAGAACCAGGTTATGCCCTCCATTACAATTGTGCCACCCTGTTTTAGACTCATAGACTTTAAGGTCAGAAGGGACCATTATGATCATCTTGTCTGACCTCCTACACAATGCAGGCCACAGAATCTCACCCATCCACTTCTGTAACAAACCCCTAAGCTATGTCTGAGTTATTGAAGTCCTCAAATTGTGGTTTGAAGACCTCAAGCTGCAGAAAATCCTCCAGAAAGTGACCTGTGCCTGAAATGGCTATGCTCATGTACAACAGATTAGAAATTATTAAACAATTCTGTTGATGGTGCACAAAAAGTAATGGAATCCAGCTCAGTCTCTCTTATCTCTGCCAGCTGTGCATAGATAGCAGGAATAAAAAGTAGGCAACATTTATTTTTGGTTATTAATGTCAGTAAATACCATTATGAATGTGAATACACACTTGGAGCAGATATGTTGAATAAGAAGGTATCATTTTTGCATAGTCAATTTTCAGAGTAGAACTGCACTTTAAGGTCCTAATCAAAAGTCAATGGAAAGGTTCCCATTGACTTCAAAGAGCTTTAGATGAAGCCCCGAGATCCTACAAGAGAAAAGGTAAATGGCTAGACTTTATTCTATTTTGGTTTTTTATAACATTTTTACATGATTGGTCTTTTTTTTTCTCCACTGAGTTCCCTGAAGAGTTGATTCAACAGTAATACTTATATTAATAATTAACTCAATTTTTGTAATGCCCCTTTTTGTTTTTGTTTTACAGTATGGTTAGTTGATTTTTTTTTAATTAAAGACTGTTCTCACAGAACTGTGTCTGCTAAAATCTTAAAGGGATTTGTAAACCCTGTGATGTTATGAATTTTTGAATTCTGTTTACTTTCATAATGTTTGCAATTTATGCCATATCAGAAGGGATACAGTATTTGAGTGTTTAAATTAAATCACATAATTGGAAAGAAAAAAGGAATAAAAATATGTTAGTATTTGAAAGACCAAAACACTAAGCTGCTTAATTAACATGTTCTTTAGGTGGCCATCTTCATAGCAGATGAAATTGTTTGTTTGAGCTGAAGTTTGCTTCCTGTTACTTTATTTTTCAAAATTATATTAATAGAGCAGAGTAACAGAAGTGGGAAGTGACTTAGCCTTGGGAAAACTTTTACAACAAACTCTCTACACATGGGAATGGGGTATGAAAAGTCAGCTATTAAATAACATTTATTTCCCCACGTAACTCACTATTTAGCATACACATTAGTACCCCTGTGATCTCGATTAGAATCTGATCAAATTTCTCATAATTCCTCTGTTTCGTTTTAGTATTTTTAAATAAGCTCCAGAATGTGTTACGAAGAACCTAACTTTTGTTCAGTTCCACTTAAATGACCCCAAGGAAAAACATTACAAGAAAAATTGTCCCAGTTATAAATGAACTGTGCTTTGCAAAAGCTACTGAAAATTATTTAATTTAAATTTATTTATCATTAGTTGGTTTGATACCTTAAGATCTGATAATACTTTATGACTAAGTTTGTGTCTTGAGGAAAAAATTGTTGAAATCACCAACACCATTACACCTTGTTCAGTTTCCCTTTCCATTCTAACCTAAATGTTGTAAATCTTGATTTATCAGTTAGTTGTATGAAACCAAAACAAAGGATTGTTTCTATTTTCCACTAGCTTTGATGGACCAAAATTCAGGCTCACCACAGAACTATTACGGTTACTCAGCTGCTTTGGTGATGAGTGTCATAACAATGCAAATACATAAATAAATGCCCTCAAAGTGGGCAAAAATATATTTTGCAAAAGCAGCATTAATACGCAGCCATATCCTGTCACCAGCAGCCCTGTTTGCAGTTTCTCCCTCCATGCATTCATTGCTACTATGTACAAGGAAAATCTACAAAAAATGTATATGTTTGAGCAGGTATAGTTCCTCATTTTCATTCAGTTCTATAAAGGTTCTTATAACCATGCTCATCACCATGATATCTGAGCATCTTCCAGTAGCACATTAAGCAATGTGACTAACATTTATCCCGTGTTTGCTCTCCCCTGATGTAGATATGTGTGCCGTGAAGTGTTTTTTTTGTTTTGTTTTGGAATTTATACATATATATGCACGCACACTATTTGCTATGTGTTTTATGTTAAAGAAGGGAAGGTCAAAGAAATGTGTCTTGTACTTAGAGCAGAAGATGGTGAGGTTTGTGACAGTCTTTAATTTCTGTGGTAGTTCATTACAATGCTTGATCCATGGAATTCAGCGAGAGCTTTATCATTGGCTTCAAATGGCACATAATCAAGCCCATATAGGAGGTGTTTCTGGGCTAGCCGGTGTATATACAGAAGACGTAGTCCATGCTCTCTGACTCTTAGGCTATATATCTCTCTGCAGCTCCTTTTGTACATGGCTTGCAAAGCAGCCTTTTCGAAAGCTTTGGGGGAAGGTGTGGTTTGTTGTTAATAATATAATAACACTCTGAAATCTAGGGCACCCAAGTGAGAGGCACTGTATAAGCATAAAACAAAACAAGTTCCCTGCCCCAAAGACTTACAATGTAGTTGAAGACAAGACATATGAGAGTAAAAAACAATAAAGGATAGGGGAAGGGTAAATGATAGTGACTGTGATAAGTTTATGTACTAATATAGTCATGCGGGTTGGTGACAATATTTCTGCTCCATAATTTGTCTACTATAATTGGTTCTTTGGTTGGTGTTTATGCTCAGAGCTTTTCCTGTGTATGACTCCTCCTAATGGTCCATTGACTTCGTTGGGACGAGAGTGCATGCTGTCCCAAGTTGAAATGCGTCCTTGGACAGGGACCATAATATTTTTGCAGTGGCAAAAGCCTAGCAAATACATTATTATTGAATATAAGTTTTGAATTTTATGTTGTGTCCAAGATTTTAAATCAATAAAGAAGTGAGAATAGAATCATAGAATCATAGAATCTCAGGGTTGGAAGGGACCTCAGAAGGTCATCTAGTCCAACCCCCTGCTCAAAGCAGGACCAAACCCAACTAAATCATCCCAGCCAGGGCTTTGTCAAGCCTGACCTTAAAAACCTCTAAGGAAGGAGATTCCACTACCTCCCTAGGTAACCCATTCCAGTTCTTCACCACCCTACTAGTGAAAAAGTTTTTCCTAATGTCCAACCTAAACCTCCCCCTCTGCAACTCGAGACCATTACTCCTTGTTCTGTCATCTTCTACCATAATTTTAGGAATCTGGAACTCCTCAGCAAACAATGTGTTTGATTACATTTTTAGTGCTAAGTCTCGTTTCCACTGAAATCAGTAGGAGTTTTGTCATTGACTTCAATGAGAGCAGGGTTAGACTGATTTCTTTCTTTCATTTATTTCTGTGGTGGTGCCATGAATATAGACTTTGGTTATAAGATGAGTCTCTTGTGCTTACCAGTCTCATTTGCAATCCATCAACAATTGCTTATATATTATATTTGCTTGATTATATCTTTAAAAATGCTGCTCAGTTCAAAATGAAAGTTGCCGTCTTTGCTACAATGACATATTCTGCAGTGTCCAAAAACTCAGGTAAAGTTTTGAATTACATTTCTGATGTCCTAGAAACTGGAAGTTTTGCTCATGCACACTTTTTCTCAGTCAGAAATACACAAACCTTTGATTTGTAAATGTCTCCAAGAAATTAAGGGTTACTGACCTTCCCTTCACATCAGAGATACTGTGGCCAGCGAAGGAAAGATCTGACAAACTTTTATTTCTTTTCTAAAGTGAATTTTGTGCTGATGAAAGATACTGACTTGACAGCCTTGGAGACTGATTTTCTCTATCCAACAAAACAAGTACACAGGCAGAGATAATGTAAAATTCTCAACATTACACCACAAATCTGTTCCTGAGGGACTATGACTTAGTGTCAGAGGACGGATCATTCCTCACACCTAATTAATCCCTTGCTTCAGTGCTGATGGGCAAGAAGGGTGCAAATAATAATGATGGTTTTTGTGATGTACGCAGCTTTCCAGTAAGAAGTGGACAGATAACAAGCAATTTCTTGAGTGCAAAACTTGCTAAATTACAGTGAAGAGTAATGGATTTTAATGTCCACTACAGCTCTTCTTTTTTAATTTGTTTTATATACTGCAGATACTTGTACAATGATTGTTGAAGCAATGAAATATCTACAGCTATATGTCTGGTACCATCTCACTTTGATAAGTGCCCACACTTTAAGGGTAAAGATATCTGTCTATTACAGGAGCAGGAGCTGGCCCCAAATAAAAGTCAATAGAAAACGTCCATGGTCTTCAGTGGTAGCAGTTACAGGCCCTTAAGTTGTAAATATAATGAGAAATATAATCTTACTCCACACCTGCTTTTGTTCTAGTTACAGTTATTTTATATGTTTTATTACTTATTTATTGAATACTCACAGCACAGAGGAAGGATGATATGATTTCTGCTCCAAGGAGTTTACAGTCAAAATAGACAAGCAATACAGTTCAGATGAACTCAGAGATCGATTTTGCACAGAGTGGCTCTGAGTTGGTTTAGTTTAATCAGGGGTGGCTCCAGGCACCAGCACGCCAAGTGCGTGCCTGGGGCGGCAAGTCACGGGGGGCGGCCTGCCGGTCGCTGCGAGGACAGCAGGCAGGTTGCCTTCGGTGGCATACCTGCGGAGGGTCCGCTCGTCCCGCGGCTTTGGCGGACCTCCCACAGGCTGCTGCCGAATTCATGGGACCGGAGACCTCCCGCAGGCAAGCCGCCGAAGGCAGCCTGCCTGCCATGCTTGGGGAGGCAAAATACCTAGAGCCGCCCCTGAGTTTAATAACCCTTTGTTGGTGGATTAATACTGATAAGATGAGCAGAAGATGTGTATTAGCCAAGGAAGGCTCTGCTTAAAGAAATGTAAGTTTCTTTTTTCCACAGAAATCTGATGTGGCGCACTGTTGGATGCAATTTTTTTCCTCTGCTGTTGATTATGCTGAAACCTTATTTGAGAAGTAGCCACTGTCCTGTACTGTAAGTCTGAACATATGACTGTTAATGTTTAATATAATCTGAGATAACAGCAGATCAGCCTTCCAGCTTTCTGTATAAATAATAATACAATTTATTAAAACAGGGCTATATTACGTCAGGCCAAACAGTTCTGGTGCCTGAGCATTCACTATACAAGTACTGGGGGATGCCAGCACTGACACAGGTTCTAGGAGCTCCATAAAAGGTAAGAAGAAAGTTAAGGATGAGTTCATGGAAGTAGGGCCTTTTCGGGGTTCTAAGTCAACAACTTGGGAGCCTCCCAATGTCTCTTGCCTCCCCTGTGTCTGTTTTGTAGACTGTAAGTTCCTGGAGTCAGGCACCGTCTTTCTTTGTGTCTTGTACAATGCTGAGCGCATCAGCAGCACTTAACAAATATCACATAATAGCAAAGAGACAAACCTGTTTCTTTGTCACATGAAAAATCCCACTGACTTCAAAAAGTGAGCTGGATTTGCCACAAAGTGCATAATAATTGTATTTATGACAATTCACACCTGTCCTTTGTGGGAGACAGATGAGACTTTCCAGAGCCTTGAGGGGACGATTCTAATAAGTTTTTCTAGCTACTGTGTTATTTACCAGGGACAGCCAAACTCCTGAAAAGCTATGCTGGCCCAAACAAGTGGCTTTTATATAGTATATTTACTCTCTTTTTCTATTAGACTCACTCTCTCTCTCTTTCAATATAAATGTACTATTTACTTTCTGCAGTTACTTGTATAATTTTATCATTTTGATAAAATGAATAATGAAGAGAACTGATTGCTTTAAAAAAAGGAAAAGGTCAATGAAACTTTCCAAGGGTATTTCTAAATTGTGTGTGAGATACTTATGTCAGTAAATTCTTGCTTGTATCCTTAGATTTTCTAAGCAAATGAGAGGTTGAGGTTGAGTGGTGCCATTGATAAGATTCCACAGGAGAAAACAACCAATGAAAGCACAAAGGAAGTTGTATTTCTTTCTCCATTTCAACCTAGCATCAATTATTTTTATAATGCTAGATTTTTTCCTTTACTTTCACTATGGCACATTGCAGACAACTAGAGAGTGTGTTGTTTGGACAGATATTTGACTAGAGAATTGGTATCTTCTCCATGTTGTGTTGGGCATTGGTGTGTTGTGCCAAAAGTTGCAAGGTGAATAAATAGAAGAATTTTACTATTGGGCCTCCAACACTTACACTACCAGCAAGGATATCAGGAATATAACTAAGAAGCAGTACTAATTATGGGACCATATTATGATGCTACACCCCATATGCTTCATAGAAATATTGTTATGATATGAATATGGCATAATTAAGATATATTTTATGCAAGATGGGTCATGTGAGGTATCACTGGAAAGGTTATGATTTGTTGAATGTGATTATCCAATTTGTATACATGTATCATTTCTGTATCTGAAGTTAGGAATATTGACTATGTAACAATTACAACTGTGTGTGTGCTTGGGGGACTGCCCACCACACAATCAGCCTGAATGAGCCATTTAAGAAGGACAATAGAACTTTTAAGATACTAATCTCCAACCTTCCTGAGGAGCTTCCTGGGATGTTGCTTTGATGCTGCATGGTCATGTGATGTCACCTGGTATGGAGTACCACCTTAGACACTGTTGATATTTTTCCACTGGAAACAAAGGATTCCTGCCTTATGTAAATCCTCCTCTAAGGCTGGGAAGTGAGTCAATCAGGGCTCTTCTCTATTGCTTCCCCACCCAAGAAGGAAGACTGCTAAAAACACCTGAAGAAGCAAAGGAACTAAGTTGGGGAAAGGCAGGGGCTGAGTCCAGGCTGAGACAGGGGTCTAGTTTGTAAAGAGAAATAATTGGAACTCTGAGCTCTAGAAACTCTGCAACATGCTCAAAACAACATTTAGGGTGAGAAATTTCTGTTTGTAATCTGTTTCTTTAGTGAATTAGCCTTCAGCTGCGTGTTTTATTTGCTCAATAATCTGTTTTGTTCTGTTTGCTATCCCTTATACTCACTTAAAATTTACCTTTTGTAGTTAATAAACTTATTTCTTGTTTATTTTAAAACCCAGTTTTTGTAATTCATATCTGAATGGCAAAAAGCTGTGCATATTTCCCTCCACACTGAGGTAAGGGGCGATTTTTATGAGCTTGTGCTGTGCAGATCTCTCTGTACAGCACAAGACAAGACACCAAAGGAGGTTAGCATGTGAGTGCTGGGCAATCCCCTAGCTGAGTCCTCCCACAGAGAGCTGATTGCAGGCTCTGTGTGATTCTACAGGTGGGTATGTCCCTACCTGTGTGTGTGCAGGAAAGGGGTATGAAAGCCAGTCACAGCAACACAGAGTAAGGGAAACCCAGGCTGATGGGACAGGTGGGCTCAGTGGGACCCTAACACAGCTGGGGGCACCCCAAAAAGGGGGTCCAACCCATCACACACATTATCTATTTATCTTAGGTACTTATACATTACCTCTTACCATAGTGTCTAACCATTACCCAATGTTTAGGGTAATGTTGCCCCTTTTTTTACCTGGACTGCTAGTCAAAGTTCAGGGCCCTGGGGCTGTTCCATTTGGAAGTAGAAATGGATGGAGTCTGGTATTCTTTTTGATGCCATCTTGTTTATTTCCAAGGAAAGTACAAAGTCCTGTATATCTGAATGCAGAAGAACAAAAGGAGCAGTTTCTTAGTTTGCTGTCCCAAAGCCTCTTTAGCCAACACCAGAACCAAAAGCTCTCTTGCTTTTTTCAGGGTTATGTTGTGCTCACAGGCTTCTGCTTGGCTTTCTTGACTCTTCCATTCTCGCTCTCTCTGTGTTCTGAGTTTCTGTCCCTCACATATTCTTGGTCACAATACCCAGTTGCACTCTCTGCTCACATGGTGATAATTTCTGAGCAGACTCTATGAAAGCCTTGTTTTAGGTATGGTCCCTTAACTGTCTCTTACATCTTAAAACAGGGACAATAGCTTCAAAGAGGTTTTAACTCTATCCATAACAAAGTTTCACTCAGCTCATAATAGCATTTATCCTCATAACACCTTGTCAGGCAGGAAGTGCTATTATCTCCATTTTACAGATGAGGCATGGAGAGATTAAGTGACTTGCCTCAAGTCAAACAGGAAGTTTGTGGCAGAGCTGGGAATTTAATTCATGTCTCCTGAATCCCAGGCTAGCACCCTAAACACTGGACTATCCTTCCTCCTCATTCATATGTCCTATTCTCACATCCCTCGAGCTACTATCTGGGACTACTGAATTATTTTCAAAGAAAGTGGAGGAGTACATTGCTAAGGCTTCATTCGCCCAGTGATTCTGCTCACTCAGTTGCATAGGTATAATAATAATGGTCGTCTTCACCTGTTCTTGCAGCCCTTTTTTCACTAAGCAGTGCATACTCAGAGCTGCAAAGAGAAACAATTTGCTACATTGCTTCAGATTCCCAGGTAACTAGTTAAGTTGTCCAAAATTTATATTAGCCATACAACAGAGAACAAGACAGTCTACTCTATTGCAAAATCCCATATCAATCAATAAGCATGATAACAGGTGATTTTTTAGTCTAGTCACTCCTCAGCACACACAGCTGAATATAAAATTCAAAGGATCCACAAGTTTTCCATATTGCAATCATGTCTTTTCCACCCTGTGCATAAACTTGCAGTAGCCATAGGCTATCATATGCACAGATGTTCAGTAAACAATCAACACTAGCACAGCATATTAGAACTTCAGTGTAGCCTGAACTCAAGGGTAGTGAGGAGCAGTTAAGGTATGATGTATGCCTTCCTCTTCAAGATCTATGCTAGACCCATACCCTACACTTGAGCAATCTCTCCCTATCACCTGACAGCCAGGCCCAAACCTTAGGGCTTAGAAAAACCTCAAACAATGCCATCAGGCACTCAATATAAAATCTTGTTATTGTCTTTGCAAAAGAAGAACGCCAGCCTGAAGCACGCAAATATATTCTTAATCATTCAAAATAAACATGACCGGCCAGTGGTGTGGGATTTATCATATTCAGCTATATCTATCTGGCTTATCTCAATGTCAATGTTTTTTTTAATTCTGTAGGAGTATGAAAGAAATGAGAAACATTTTGGACCTGATTTTTTTTCTTCCTCACACAGATGTTAATCAGGAGGAGTACCTCCACTGATGACATGCCATTATACCAGTGTAAACCTGTAGGAAAGTGAAAGGAGAATCGGGCTCTTCATTTTTTCATGAACATAAAAAACAACACGAATGTCTTGCTTTAAATAATAGTCTTTGATACACAAAGCAAAAATAATGGGGAAAAAGAAGCTTTAACTTTGGTTCATGTACAGTCAATTACTATTATACTGTAGGAAATACAAATGCTTTGTTAGCTGAATGCTTTCTCATGCCTCATATTTCTAACCAACCAAATTCAAGAGTTGTGCTGTACAAAGGAAAATTATATTTTTAGTTCCTTTAGTTCCTTTATAGTGACTGAAAATTAGATACAACAATAAAACTGAAACTAGTTATTTTCAGGAAGGTGCACACACACACAAAATAATAATGAAAAGATTGTCACTGTGAGAAACACTGCTAAAGAAGTCGTTGTCTGTGAATATGTATTATTTCAATATCAGTATTCACATGCATTTTCTAAGTGAGTCAAGATACTCCTGTGCATAAGTGTCTGAAGGATCAATGCTAAAAAAGAGTAACATCAGCCTTGACATAATCTGCTTTGTGGAAATACTAGACCTCTTTGTGCCCTTCAGATGTGGGCATACATTAGTTTAAAATGCACTGTTAATTTCTGCACTGACATCCACAAGTCTCTCAGAGACCTGATAACTGTAGAATTCGATGTCGCACTTCTTGAAATTTGATTTTGTCATTTGAAATTTACATTACTTCATGCTTAACTTTAGTACTTATGATCATCAATTACAAAGGTACCAAGTACCTTCAAAGTAATCACAAGGTTCAGAGTGTTAATGCAAACCTACAGTACTGTTGGTTATTATTATATCATATACATATGACTAAGAATTATGATGAAGATTTCTAGAAAGTTCATACAGGCATATGTGGAGATAAAACACATGGACATCAATAACAGGGGCATTCTCCACTGATAGGTGGTCAGAAGAACCTTCCATGGCAAGCACTGTGGTGGGATGGTGAGCAGATGGCTGCAGTGCATTGCACTCTGGCTATTCTGGGCTGGTGGAGCAAGCAATAAGTGTCCATTCAAGGTTGCACTGGGCAGATCCCAGAATTTGGAGGGCACAAAGATGGCTTAAAGCCACTTTCACCCCCCACCCTCTTCTGAAGAGGCTGTGCCTTTTGAATTGCATTTCAGAACAGGGCCACTGTCTGGTGGTTAAAACAGAGGACTGCTCTGGAAGTCAGAACTTTCTCTTGTAAATCAGTTTCCCCATCAATTTAGCAGTAACGAAATACGTACCCACCTGAAATGTATGTTGTGAGACTTAATTATTTGTAATGAACTTTGAGAGGTTCAGATGAAAGGTGCCCCATTACAGTGAAAGCATTTTTATTGATGTTCATAACTCTGAGGACATAAAGTCATTAATTAATGGACTTTTCTGCAATGATCTTCTGGATTCTGCAGTACAGAAACATTACTGATTAACTGACTTTTCCACAATAACCAATTGGATTTTGCTATATTCCATCCACATTTCAATGCAGTGTGCATCAGTAGGTCTATTACTGAGACATCTCATTCCTCAGTTCTGAAGTATGTGACTAGAGACGATAATAGCAGAAGACATGAACTCTCTTCAGTGCTTATAAAATGTGTGAGATACATTAACATCAAAGGCAGCTGGGAATTTGCAGTGAATGCCAACATTAAATGAAAGTATACAGGAACAAAATGTGTAACTGCAGGCACATCAACTTTAATGTATGAACCACTATACTTTTCTTCAAAGAAACATGGTCAATGTTTCTTTTAATCAGAATGCACAGGGTTTAATCACTTGTTCTACCAATTGTTGACTAAATAACATTAATTATGAAGTTTTGCTATTGATTTATAGGCATTTCTGTGGTGCCTATCAACATAGTGTCTGAGTGTCTTACAAACATTAACTTCTCCCCTCTTGCTCTTCTGAAGTAGGGAAGTATTATCATCCCTCTTTTACAGATAGAAAACCTGTGTTTAACCTTAATGAAGTTATCTAACTTTGGGCAAGGTACTTAATGAGTTCATGGAGCTAGGGAATAGAATCCACAAGTCCTGACTGTTTGACACTGGACTGCAATGATATGTTTCCATTATGAACTTACTGGGAGCAGCATTACTATTGGTTAGAGAGGTAAACTTTTTTAAAAAATCACCAAAAATTTGATTGTGCTAGTTTTGAGGCTGGACTGATTTTTTATTTTCCATAGTTTTTCACAGACTTTGTTGTTTGTTTTGTTTGCTTTCAACATTTGGAATATTTGAAAATAAAGTTTTATACTTTCCAAATTGAAATGATTTTATTTTGAAAAACCCCTCCAAGTGACCAAACTGAACAATCAGATTTGGCATTATGAAAGACTGCAAAGCCCCAACATGGTGAATTAAAACTATAAACAAAATGTTCTGGTTTTTCATTAAAATTTTAGAGACTATCAAAATATTATTGTGAAAGTTTTCATTTTTGAGGGGAAAAAAGCCATTTTAATTGAGGAAAAGTTTTTGTTTTCTGTTTTATTTTTTTAAAGACCATTACATGTAGCATTCTATAAACAAGAGATGAACCCTAAGCCTCGATCCCGGATTTGTGCATTTTGGGGGCAGAGAGGACTGTTGAACCCAAAGACAGCCACAATGGTGTCACTGGGATTTCTATGGGCACATATGTAAGCCCATCAATTGCCATATTGGAACTATAGTTGTTGTCAGCTTCCCTGCAGTTCTCGTAGCTCTCTAAGGGCTTGTCTACATGTACGGGAGGATCGACACTACAGCAATCAATGCATCGGTAGTTGATTTAGTCAGTCTAGTGAAGACCCTCTAATTTGATTGACAAGACCTGCTAAATCAACTGCTGATTGCTCTCCCATCAACTCCTGTGCTCCACTTAATCAAGAAGAGTAAAAAGACTCGACAGGAGAGACTCTCCCATCGACATTGCGTAGTGTGGACCCCACAGTAAGTAGATCTAAGCTATGTCGATTTGAGTTCCGCTATTCACATAACTCAAATTGCATAGCTTAGATCGACTTTTCCCTTTAGTGTAGACAAGGCCTAAGACTCTCACCAGAATACATACTGTGACAGATTACTGAGTCTGACAGGAGGGTGAGCACTCTGATCACTGTAGCCTCAATTAGTTTCCCTACTCACAGTCTCACTGAGAAATTAGCTAATCAGAGGGAGAGGCTGGGGAGGTTAGGAACTAATTAGACCTCAGATGGCTAACCTGATAAAAGCCAGGAAAGAAGTGTTACAAGGTTGGAGGGATAGTGCAATTATGGATTGGACTGGACTGAGTGAGAACACTCCCAAGACAGGGAGATCGCTTTCTCTCCTAGACCCCTGGTAAAGAGGGATTGAAAGATGTAAGGATTAAAAAATGTGATGCACTCAACTGATGTTGGTGGGGAGGTGTGGAATAAAATACAGACAGAACACTAAAGAAAGTGGGTCTGAGCAGTTTCTGGGGTATCAGAGGATGGGACATAGCATTGTCCTGTCACACATACACATGGAGAATTCTCCCGTTTTTCTTTCATTATTTGATAGGAGGAATTAGGAGTTGTGAACCGCTTTTAATGGCCTGAAAAAAATATCTAATTAAAATAAATGCTATCCCCTAACAGCTACCTTTGGACAAACTCAAAATGCTAATTCCTTACCTCTTACATTTTAAAAGGAACCGAAGATGATCTTGGAAGCCTTGGTTTTAACCTTGGAAAGTTTTGTAGCTTTTCACAAGCTCTTCTATCATGTTGAAATTTCAATGTGAATGGAAAATGGTGCCATTTGTAAACTTTATTTTGGTATCCAAAAGGAAGTTTATCACATCAGAATGTACATATATGGGAAGCTTTACAGTGAAACTGTAATATTTTCTTCCTTAATTTTCTGTCTGTAAAATCAACAGCACCTCTTCCACATATTTCTGTGGAAATTTCTTGTTTTCTCAGTGGATTAGATTACAAAATGAAGGACAGAAAACAAGAAACACTTATGATGCCTGCTGACTTTTTTTTTAAACTGAGATTACTCCGGGCAGAATTAGAAAAAATTAGGCAAAGATCAAGAGGCTGAATTCTGATAAGCATCCAAATTTTCTATGATCATCCAAAGCTTTGCTTTAAATTTTTAAGTTCCTGTTTTCCTTTCCTTCTCCTCTTACACAAATGGTTCTATCATGCTTCATTGCTCCTTCCAACTCAACCAGATTCTTGCCACCAACCCATAATAGGCCCATTGCTCATGGGCATACAAGAGGAGGGCATAAGAGTAATCCCCTGAAAAAATTGCTCATGTTGTACAAGTGGTTTCCATGTATATTCATCTAGTAGAAGAGTTCTGGGTAGTACAAATAGCACTCATTATACACATGCTTTCTTGCTGTGCATCTGTGCTTTCCTGTAGAGAGACAGCAGAGAAAATAACTGTAAGACAGAATGCAGAGCTATAGGAGTGGGGAAAACTTTGGGTCGAACTGTCCAGCGGCATCATGGAAATGGGAGGAAGGAAATACTGGTTGGTTGAATTGTGCTTTGTTATATGCAGGGAATGTGAGACAGCAAGGAAAGAATCTACTAGGAGAAGAGGAAGAAAAGTTGAAGAGAGTGCATGCCTTTTGCTGTTCTAGTTTCTAGATACATAATTTAGAGATGGGGAAGTAGATGACTCAGCAACAGACTTCTTGGTGCACCTTTGATGGTTACCTTTGAAAAGTGGATAGAATTAATTTGGAAGCATGAGTGAGCCTTGATCTTAGCATAAATGAGATAGTAACAAGAGTTTGACATTAGTCCTAGCCCCAAAGTATGATACCAAGAATGCTGCTGAGAAGTTACTGTATGAGACCAGCCAGACCACCTGGAATTGTTCCATGGTCACCATGCTGTCCATGCTATCCTGAATCAATTTACAAGGGTTATTGTTGGCATGGATGTCAAAGTCACCCAGAAAAATAAGTCTATGCTCTACCAGCACCAGGTCAGAAAAATACCTAGCTAGTTCAACAGCAAATGTAAGATGCAGTAGTGTCATCTTTACACCAGAACAAAGGAATCTGATACTTAGCAGCACCTCTACTACCTAAAGTAAAATACAAAAAGAAGTGGTCCTAGCTCAGGGGTAGGCAACCTATGACACACGTGCCGAAGGTGGCATGCGAGCTGATTTTCAGTGGTACTCACACTGCCCAAGTCCTGGCCACCAGTCCAGGGGATTCTGCATTTTAACTTAATTTTAAATGAAGCTTAAACATTTAAAAAACCTTATTTACTTTACATACAACAATAGTTTAGTTATATATTGACTTATAGAAAAAGACCTTCTAAAAACGTTAAAATGTATTACTGGCATGCAAAACCTTAAATTAGAGTGACTAAATGAAGACTCAGCACAGGACTTCTGAAAGGTTGCCGACCCCTGTCCTAGCTCATGCTGAGCCAAGTACTTGTATTGTCTAGTAAAAATAATTCTTGTTATTTTCCAGTCATCTGCTAAGGATTAATTGCATTCGAATTTAAATTTGCTGTTAATAAGTAAGTAGTCTGAAAATTGTATTATCATTACCTCTCCTTGTCTAAGATCAATGGTTCTTCTCCAAAGAATATGTCGGGTATGTTTTGGTTTAGTTAGAGATGCATCCTATGTCCAACTCCCTCTGATCCCTGGCTGGTGTCCCTTACTTTTCGTGATATCCTATAAGGAAGGGAGAGGAGGTGTATCAAGTTTGACACTTTCTCAGACAATCTGCAGTTAGCTGTTCAATTCAAATCTTTTATTCTCCAGGGCTTCTCTGCAGAAAAGAGCCCCAATTACATACAGTACAGTTCAGGAAACACTTTCCTTAAATTATTCAGGAGAAAATGAAAAAAAATATAGGCCTATTTATAACAGAAGAAATGGGTTAGAGGCAAAACATTATTGATCATCTATAACTGCCCTAATTACGATTATGATAACCTTTTGGAAGTGTATATGACAAGCTATAATACTGTTACTGTAAAAAGGGAACGTATTGAATTTAAAATTGTATAATTTATAGTTCATTCTCCTCCTCTTCTATTGCAATGTGTAATATAACTTGTGCTCCTGGCAGCATAAATTTCACCTCAATGATAGTTAAAACTGAGCTTTTCTAATAAAGATTTACCCTCACCACTCCCTAATCACTTCACTGTGAAAGCACAGTGTATATATATATATATACACCTCAACTCTGAGGAAATGTAGAAAAGAGGGAGACTGTTGCCACAGTATATTTATTCCTTTATCTGCAGATATTCCACTTTCAACTGTACTCCTGTCAGATCTCCCCAGCTATACAAGCTGGGCTGAGTCATCACTTAAACCTGCAGAGTGCTTCAGTAAAAGGCAATATCATGGGGGTGGGGCTGTCATCCCAGAGGTAGCATTTTCCCTATGAATCACTGCTGACCTAATGCAGCATTGCCAACTCCAAATGTTCAACAATTATGAGATTGCTTAGAAGTCATGAGATTTAAAAATAAATAAAATAAATGGGTTCTTTTTATTGTATTTCTTGTTTCTGAACCCATAGGGGTCACTCATTTCATGTTTTCAAGCTTTTCTTTATGGCAAAGAGGGCTAGAAATATACTGTTTAAAAATGAAAGCTGAGATTCCTCTGCAATCTTTTGATTCCAGCAGTTGGAAATTTAAGTAATTACACCAGATATTACAAGACTTGCAATCACATTACAAGAGTTGGCAAAAATTCTAGTGCCCTTGCCTAATGTTGGGCACACTGGTCTGAGGAAACATAAGACTGAGGCCAAGGCTGCTTTCAATAGCTTGAAGTTGTTTACTTTGGCTTCCTAGTCAATTCCCACCTGCCTACCTAGATTTCTCTTGCAATTTTAACTGTCTGTGGTATTCTTCTATCCCTAAAAAGTTGCTATATGTCAGGGATTGGCAATCTTTGGCACACGGCCCATCAGGGAAATCCGCTGGCTGCCCGGGACAGTTTGTTTACCTGCAGTGTCCACAGGTTTGGCCGATCGCAGCTCCCACTGCCCACGGTTCATTATTCCAGGCGGATTTCCCTGATGGGCTGCATGCCAAAGGTTGCCGATCCCTGCTATATGTTGTTAAACAGGTGCTGTGTTTTGCCCTCGATCTAGCTGTATTTAGCAGGTGGGTGAAATTAAAATATAATTTATACTCACTGGATAAAAGCTTCTGTGTAAAGTTATCAGTACATTCTATGCCTTCCTAAGTGCTATGTGTTTTTTTCCTACATAAACTTCTATTAACTTGTTATGATTTAGGTGGTGAAGCTTCTTGTTTTAAATGGCAATGCTTCTCTTCTTTCAGTACAGTAACAAACAAAGTTTTCTAGTGCACAGGTCTACATTTATGTGCACTAGGGAATTTTGGGGCTAGTTATGTGTAACACGATGGTGCAGTTTAGAAATCATGCACCCTCCTCCCACCAATGTTCATTGCTGTTCTGTATACACACGCCCTTAGACCCCACTCCTACAACTGGAACTGTGTACATGAATTCCTGCATAGAGCATGGTGAAATATTTCAGACAAAAATTTATTCTGGGTCAGCTGAAACTATTCATGATTTTGGGTCAAATTCAGAGAATAATTTTGGCTAAAAAATGAAAAAACGTCAAAAAATCAAAACAATTTAATTTTGACATTTTGAAATGAAATGTTTTGACTTTTCATTTCAGAACATTTCATTTTGAAAGTTAACTAGTTAAACTAAAGGGTTAAGCAGAACATTTTGTTCAACCCAAAATTAATTTGGGGAGTGGATGGGATTGTTTCAGTGGGAAAAAATAAAAAAATCCATTTTAGGTGGACCTGAAACAATTTTTTTTCAAATTTTTCAGTTTGGCCACAGAACCAAAAAACAAATGATCACTCAATTGCATTTCTATCCCTTTCCAGAGCATTGATTAGTTCAATTAATCGCTGCATGTATGTAGGATTCCATCCTCATAGATCATACTGCAGGAGCAAGGCCTAAATGAAGATATGAGACACAGTGAGAACTGTTATGTCCTAGGGGCAGCCGGTGTAGGAAGCAATCACTTGAGGCCAGAGAGCAGACAGCTAACCAAAACCTCCATTTTATTTACAGAAACAGAGAGCTCACTCAGCCGGTTGAAACCGGCTGAGCTATCCCTTAATAGTCTAACTCAGTTGCCATAGTAACAAAACCCATGACAACCAAATACACAACATATTCCTCCCCCCCTAATAAGAACATCCCCTAAATAAAACACACACTAAACTAGAGAAGGAGGGTAGACTGCCTCCATTCCCGGCTAAACCCTGGGGATTATTTTGTCCCATAACCGTGGGTTCACCCTAACTAAAGATCCAGCCAATGAGGAGGCCTTCTGTCTCTAGGTGGATTACGGCGAACTTCTGGTGTTGTTGCACCTGAAAGTACTAGGGGCTCAGGGTCCGCAGCACGAATAGGTGAGGAGGTGGTATCAGCTCGTGCTGGGCAAAGGGGTATCTCAGCTGCCGGCAGTAATGGAGGAGAACAGTCAGGAACAGGTGACTCATGATTCGGTGTCTCACCAGGAGGGGTGAAGTCAGACCCCTCAACTGCAGATGGGTCCTGAAGACTGGCATGACCTGGCAACAGCTGATCTACATGTCGCCGCCAGGTAAGATTCTCTGCAGTCCGGACTGTATAGGAAACAGGTCCTGTTTGAGTGATGACTGTGGCTGGGACCCATTTAGCTCTGGAAGTATAATTCCGAGCCAAAACTGGCTGCCCTGGGCTAAAGGTTCGGTCTTTTGCTCTGGGTGCCCGTCTGATTACTTGATATTGCTGCTGATGTTGCACAGTTTGTCTGGGTTCAGAAGGTTTCAGCAGATCAAAGCAAGTGCGCAGCTGTCGTCCCATCATTAGAAAGGCTGGGGAAGCCTGGGTCGTAGCATGAGGTGTGTTTCTATAGGAAAGTAAGAAGGTATCCAGACGCTTTTGAATGGAGTGTTGTCCCTTTGCTGATTTCAAAGCGTTTTTCATTGTCTGCACAAATCTTTCAGCTAATCCGTTGGTGGACGGATGATATGGTGCTGACATGATGTGGTGTATCCCATTTGCCTTCATAAAATTTTGAAACTCCTGAGAGACGAACTGCGGTCCGTTGTCGCTCACAAGTTGTTCTGGCAGAGCAAAACGACTAAAGAGTCCTCGTAGTTTTTCCTTATACACAGTCTCAGGAACCAGCGAGACAGCTGCACCGATGTCTAGTTCCATGCGTATAGGTTTGCCCTCCAATAAGGGGGTTACCCAGTATTCATGTGAGCCCGCTGCCAAAGACAAAACATGCAGTGGCACTTCCTCTTGTGATGAGGTGTCACCTTGATCATCCTGGGTCTGGTCTAGGGTATGCAAGGTTCCTCTTTTTGTCGGCCAGACCACAGGCCTCTTTTTCTTTTGTTTACAGGCATACTCAATGTGTCCCTTTTTGCCACAGTGTCGACACACCAGGTCCTTACACCAGCATTCTGATGCCTGGTGACCCAGCTTACCACAGCGGTAACATTCTTGACTCTGCACCGTTTTGTGGGTCAGTTCTTGTGACACTTTTTGCACCCTAGGGGATGCACCGATGTATTGTGCCTCCCTTGTAGCCAGTTCCATGGAGACAGCAATATCAACAGCCTTCTGTAATGTAAGCTGAGCCTCTGTCAGTAGGCGCTTCCGTATAGCTTCACTGCAGAGGCCACACACTAACCTGTCACGCAGGGCATCATTTAACATCTCTTTAAATTCACAGTGTTCTGCTAGCTTTTTTAAAATGGCTACAAATTGTACAACTGTTTCATCTTCCTTTTGGTCTCTTTTGTGGAACCTATATCTTTCAACAATTACCAGTGGTTTTGGGGAGAAATGAGACCCCAGGATTTCCACAATGTCACTGTAAGATTTAGTCTCAGGCTTAACAGGGTGTAGTAAGCTGCGTAGCAGAGAGTAGGTTTTAGCCCCTACAACAGTTAAGAATATTGGCACCTTCTTCGCTTCTGTAATGTCATTTGCAATACCAAAAAGCTCAAAACGCTCAGTATACACATGCCACTGCTCTGTATTCTCATCAAAAGGCTCCAGGGGCCTGGTCAGAGTAGCCATGATTTTTAGTTTCACTTTCACAGTCAGTGCAAACAAGCAGCTTTTTTTCTTTGTTTGGTCTTTACCTTGACTTCTACTTCCTTCTGTTACTGGAGCAGCACCAGGATCCCACCCTCGTCGCCAGTGTTAAGTCCTAGGGGCAGCCGGTGTAGGAAGCAATCACTTGAGGCCAGAGAGCAGACAGCTAACCAAAACCTCCATTTTATTTACAGAAACAGAGAGCTCACTCCGCCGGTTGAAACCGGCTGAGCTATCCCTTAATAGTCTAACTCAGTTGCCATAGTAACAAAACCCATGACAACCAAATACACAACAAGAACAAATGCTGGGGAATTAAAAGGTAAGGGGACAAGTTTAGCAACAATAAAATCACATGGTTGCTTTACTTAGTAATACTGCAGCTTGAGAATTTTATGATATTTTTTCTTTTAAAGATAAAGCGCTAGATCTTCACCTGGTGTAAATCTGTGCAGCTCCACTGTATAGATAAAGGTAATAAATGGAGATATACCAATCTCCTAGAACTGGAAGGGAACTTGAAAGGTCATTCAGTCCAGCCCCTGCCTTCACTAGCAGGACCAATTTTTGCCCCAGATCCCTAAGTGACCCCCTCAAGGATTGAACTCACAACCCTGGGTTTAGCAGGCCAATGCTCAAACCACTGAGCTATCCCTCCCCCCAATATTGTTTAGGGTTGGGCTGGATCCCAAGCTAGGACCCTATGAGGTCCTCTTTTTATCAGTTTTCCCTCCAAGCAATTTTTCCTTTGTTGAAAAACATAAATTTTGGGCTTGTACCCAGACCCTTCACTGAAACAAGAAAAAAAAGTATAGTTTGAAACATTAAAAAAAATCATTTAAAAATGTTCACTGAGAAAACAATAAATGTCTTGGAAAATTTCTACCAAAATGAAATAATGTTTATTTTTCAATTTTTTATTTTTATTGTGTGTATGAAATACACGTATCTTTTCCTGAGTAATTCTAGTTAATAATGAGGGTCCCAAAGTTTTATATTAGGACTAATGTTATTTAAATAATATTAATTATCCATCTAAAATTGTGGGTGTCCAGTGGAATGGCAAAATACACAGGTAACCTAGAACTACTTAGGATAGTCAGGACGTGAGAAGACCATGAGGATCATCATTGGAATATAACGAAGCTAAGTAAATGGGCAACATGATTGAGGATGAAATTCAGTTTTGTCACATGCAAGGTAAATGCAATTGGAAGAAATAATATATACTCATATATATTTCTGTGTTCTATATTGACTGTATCTGCTCAGGAAAAAGGATTTTGGCACCCTTGTGGACAGGTCAATGAAAAATTTTACTTGATTTGTTTGTAGTTGTGGTCAATAAAGCATGTATGTAAGAATGAGATAAAAATAATCCTGAAAATACCATAATGCCATATAAATCAATGATATGACTTCAGCTTATATATCATGTTTAATCTTTTTTACTATATCTTTTTGAAACAGGGTGACCAGAATTAGCGATATGGAAAGACTTCTTTATAAAGAGAGGCTGTAAAACTGGCACTATTTATTTTTTTAGAGAACATGGATATGAGCTGACATGACAGAGGTATATTAAATTATTAATGGAATTGAGAAAGTAAATTAGGCACTCCTCTTTAATCTCATTCATAATACAAGAATAATGGAACATTCAGTGAATATGAGAGGTAAAAAAATTCAAAACTGATATAGGATTTTAAAAACAACAATTATATAGGATATAGGATTTAAAAAACAACAATTAATTTATAGAACTCTTTGATACAAGGTATCTTAGGCTAAGAGTTTAGTAGAATTCAGAAAACGTTAGCTATATGTATGGATCTGATTATCATTTATATAAAGGCCCCTTTGCACTACTGTGGCAGTGTAAAGGGATTGTAAAGTGAACATAAATTATATTGACATTCACTTTAGTGCCCTTTATACTCCCAGAGTGGTTTGTAGTGGCCTTAGTGTAAATGAAAATCCGGTCCTTATATGGCTAATGAGAACACCTGATTGTATTACATAGGATTATACCAAAAAATTATTATGGATATAAATCTTCAGACTTCAGGTAAATCAACCACTAATTTAAGGGCTAGGAATTTTTTTTTTGCTATGAGCAATTTATCCCATAATTGTCCAGTATGTTGTTTTTGTTTTGTTTTTTAAACCTTTCTTCAAAGCATCTGATACTGGACATTATCAAAGCCAGGATACTGTACTAGATGGATCACTCATCTGATCTGGTACAGCAATTGCTATGGTACTGTGTTGTAGAATGTTGTAAACAAATGTTAAAATAATATTTTTTCACATTTGAAAAATCTTGTTGCATGGTAACTGATTCAGTTTCCCAGTCTGAAGGTGTTTCACTAAGGCGTACGTTGATTCGTTTGTCAGCTTCTAGTCAAACCATATTTTGAATACAGGATTTAAGAGGTTTTTGTTTTTTTATTAGAAACGTTGCTTTATGCAAACCTTTCTTCAACAATAACCAACATGCTCAGACAGCAGTTTTCATTTGGGGTTTTATTTTTCCAGAGTTAAAACTTGACAGGGTTAATGACCTGTATAAACAAGTAATATGCAATTACTTCTCAGATAACTGTATCCATTCAAACATAACATTAATCTGGGGTTAGTGTAGATAAAGAAATCACCTTAAAATGTATAAAAGTATGAATAATGCATCATAAAGCAACTGATAAATTATTGGTGCTAAACAAGCTAATTAACTAAAATGCATCCATAAATCTGCATAGTGCTTAAAGCTATTATGTGTTTTCAAAAGTAAACTGACAACTGCCTCCCTAAGGTGAAATTCCCACTGCCTGGTAGTTTTGTTTGGGGAAGGACTACAATATTTGGTCTTCTGTGTTTATAGGAAGAACACTTAGGGTCAAAATCTGGATTTATGTTAATTCACTTTCAGTGCATGCCTGATTCCGTATGTACATTGACACACATTCATTTACCCTTTCTCCTTCATGGTGCACATGAGGGGCTTGTCTAGGGCAGAAATTGCATTGTTAAAAACATTATGAGCCATGTGCCCTTTGGAAGAGACAAGATTAATACATATAAAGGGTGTTGTGTATTTGGTTGTCCCAAGGATATAACAAAGGGGATTTTTTTTAATTGAGGCCACTGGCTCTCTAGCAACGGTAGATATCATCTTATCTCTCTATATAGAGTTATACAGGGTGATTTGCTGCTTTAAGAGAAAGCACGGTCCAGTGCATCTTTGACTCATTAGCTATCTCCCATTTAAGTGGATTTAAGGCCTTTGGGCCTAGGAAGGGAGAGAGGCCTGGTGAGTCAAAGCTGTCTCAGAGAAACAGACAAGGGTAGGTGGGAGCTGCCTGAAGGAGAAAGCGAAAACCCAGAAGGAAGTAGCAGCAGCAGAGGAAAGCTGGTATAGACAGCCACTGGAGAGACCGAAAGGTTGATGGTGAGCACTGGCCAGAGCTGAGTAACCCCTGCTGAGTTAAAGGAGAGCTCAGGCAGAGGTCCTAGGAAGAAGGGAAAGAACCAGCCTGATTAGAGGAAACTGAGCCCAAAACAAGAGGGCTGATGCTGGAGGGTGGATTCCAGGAGAAGTGGTGGGACTCAGAGGCAGGGAGGCCTGGCTGAGTGAAACGCTGCAGAAAGCCCCTTTGCAGCAGGCCTGAATGGATTCCTATAGGAAGCTGAGCTGAGACCAAGAGGTTGGCCCTGGAGAGACATTCCCTGAGCAGGTGTAGGACTCACAGGCAGGGTGGCACCCTGTGGGGAGTTCTGTTGCAGGAGACCTGACTTCAGGCTAGAGGAGAAGACTTGTGGGAGGGAAGTGGGTCTTGGAACTCTTGAGCAGAAGGCCTGTGGAGTGGGGCCCTCAAACAGGAGCTAAAAGAACTGTGACCAAGTGGCTAATGATTCTTGAATGGATAGCCTGGAAACAGTGACCTTTGCATGGGATGGCAGGGCTGCTGTGTTGCTTTATTTTAGGGGTTTGAGAGGAATGTTTTTATTATTGATATGTTGACAGTTGTTATGAAAAAAAGGGATTGAATTTGCTGTTGAAAGAGACCATATTCCTTTGCATGGGTGAATGAAGGGGAAACCGAGGCACGTGCACCTGTGGTGTGACCTGCTGCTGGAAGGTGCCTCTGGTGATTGGCAATCTCATGACATTCTCCTTAACTCCTGACCTGAACTCCACAGCCATGGAATGGAACATTGACCAGACTCCATGTCTCTGGAACACTTCTCCACAAGCCAGGACTGGGTAGAGAACTTTATCTCTGCTTTATATGATTCTTATTGTTCGTTGTGTCTGTGAAGGATGTGGAGCTAATTTGTCGTCATTTTTGAACAATGTATGTGAGCTCGTTATTGGGATAGGTACTGTATGACTATATTGGGTTATTGCAATTTTTGTGCATAGGTTAGGTTAGTTTCATAACAAAGCTGTTGGAAGGCAACACAATGGCTCTAGATAAGCAACCTTTTTGTAAATGCCATAGAGGTCCTTAAGAGACAGTGCCTGAGCTATTAGCTGGGAAGATGCTACTTCCAGGCACCAGACAAGTTACAAGACTTGTTTTGCTAGGGAGTTAAAAGATCAAAAGGATACTAAACCATTAAAAATGTCTCTCTAGAGAGAAGTGGGAGGCAGTTGTCAGACTGCTGTTTGTGGAAAACAGACAGATGCAGAGAGAGATGCAGCTGGAGGGTCTGAACAGTAGTAGGGCTTAAAGTAAGACAGACGTGTATAGATTTTAGTATTTTAAAATCTCTTTTCTCTTATGCTGGTGGTTCCAAGCTCCCAGGAGGAAACTTTTTAGGTGCTGAAGCCAGTTGGACCTGCTGAGGAACCAACATTGGTATACAGGATGCTGTAGCCCAGCACTAGTCTGAGAGGGAGAATTGCAGGATTTCACCCTGAGAGAGGTGAAGGCATGAGGCCTGATCTGTAAAGGGGTGCACTCAGACACAAGAGGGGGTCACAAATACAGCTAGCCATGTAACCATGATGGTCTCCATCCAGAATTTGGTCCTTTTGGTATTTTTAAAATGTAATATTAACTCACATGTATTTTGAGCCTCATTAAATATCTAATAGTAGAGGACAGAGATACTATAAAGCTTAATATTATTCACTGTTTTATGTATTAGAAATGTCCTGTTGAATAATGGTGGCAAGTTGCTAACAATGGCTGGAGGACAGGACCATATTTCATAATAGCCCATATTTCATGACTACAGAAAGGGTGGGGAGAAGGAAGCCTTATAATTAGACCTCAGAAGAAGGATGAAAAAAAGCCATTGCTTAGAAAGCATTTTATTTCACTTAATATAATGCAGAAGGAAAGGAGACAAAATAAATTTAAAATGCATGTGTCTGCAGGCTCGCAAACAGTATGTAGAGCCACAAGCCCTGAGAGTGTAGAGCTGCTCTTGGCCAGGCAGAGCACTGGGGAAGTTAAGCCTCAGGCAGCCATGATCACTCCTGACGCTGCTGGATGGAACACAATAGTGGGATGGAATTTTCAAAATGTCTAAGTGAAGAAGGAGTATGCAGTACAATGTTTGCGGGGAATATTGGTGAGTGCTTCGTGGAATCCGTGTGATTCATACTAATCTAGGGCAACTTTATATTGCACAAACTGTTAAACCAGTGGTCGGCCACTTGTTTGTTTACATTGACCATTCACAGGCACGGCTGCGTACAGCTCCCAGTGGCCGCGGTTTGCTGTTCCCAGCCAATGGGAGCTGCGGAAAGCGGCACAGGCCACAGGGACATGCTGGCCACCGCTTCCCGCAGCTCCCATTGGCCAGGAACGGTGAACCGCAGCCACTGGGTGCTGCGGGCAGCCATGCCTGCGGACGGTCAATGTAAACAAACTGTCTTGCAGCTTGCCAGCGGAGTACCCTGACAGGCCAGAAGTTGCCCACCACTGTGTTAAATGCTGTAATGCCAAGTTGCACCAGCAGTTAATTGCCATGTCTCTATCCCGTCCCTGTATCCACAAATACACTCCCGTTTTACTTAGGCTAATCTCCCCCTTTCTCCTTCTTGCTCAGTCCTTACATCCACACCTCTCACTCTCTAATGACATCTCAGAGGTGCATATTTCAGCCTCAGTCCTGCCTATGCCATCATAGGACAGCATTCTGACTTGTGATTTACAGTTAAACAAGGACTGAATTGGACCCTAATAAGCAGATTATGCTATTAAGTAAAAATCCTGAATAGGGTGTGGTTCAGGGGAAAAGGGACCATCCATTAGCAGGATGCATTGACCAGTGTGTGTATTTGGGGGAGATGGGGAGAGAAATCCAGAGCCCCAACTCCTTCCTGGCCCATTGGGATAATCTGTTCCCCTGGGGGGACACAGACAGGAAGCAGTCTTTAGATTCCATCAGTCAAAGGAATTACAATGCCAGTGAGAGAAGATTGCACAGTCATGCACTTTGTCTTATTTAAGACTGATATACATTTTTACATAATCATACATTCCTCTATTTGTTTAATAACAAAACAGGAAACATCTCTTCGCTCAGGCCCTGAATGCATCACCACAGATCAGTGCTAGAAAAGTAGTGAGCTGGGACATGATCGTTAGTGATGAGAAAGGCCTATTAGGTCAAACTTTCAATGGAAGTCTAAACTTCAGTACGCAAAAGGCACATTTGTGCACACAAATAGGGTATTAAATCATGTGACAAATCTGGTTTTTTAACACCCTGACTCATTTAAAAATACGATTGCTTCTGCCAGTTCTCTTGTGAGACTATGTAATTGATTGATATTCAGACACTTTATATGCTAATCTCTTTTCAACAAATGTGTGGGCCTTTACATATAATGGCTTTAGGGATGGTTGCTTTCTTTTGTAATAAACACTGAACACTTTTTTTTTTCAAATTTTGTGGATGTCTATATTAAGGATGGGTAACCAGATGCACAGAGGAGCAAAATTGTGGGATTTTGAATGTCATACAAACAGATGGCCCACCACTGGTTTAACAGTTTGTGCAAAATAAAGTTGCCCTAGATTAGTATGAATCACACGGATTCCATGAAGCACTCATCAATATTCCCCGCAAACATTGTACCGCATACCACTAGGCTTTAATACAGGTATAATTCATGTGCAGTTGAGGTATACACATTGTCATTTTAACACTCATTTTTCAGAGTGAAAACAGACTTTAATCTCCTTCCTGACAGTGGCTACTGTGCTTCCTTAAAACTTGAAGCCCAGGAAGCTATTACAGCCCTCAATTTAAACTTTTAAATCTACACTTTACAAATTGTCATCACTGCTTGTATACAGCCTGGACCTGGATGCCAGTATAATAGTCTGTGTGCCTAGATGATGAAACAGCCAAGTTATGAAGCTTTGTACATGAAAGCAGGTAGTTGAGTCAAAACTCAAAAAATAACTTGGTTTAATTTGGGGGACTGCATGTTGTAAACACACACATCTTCCAGTTTAATCTCTGGTGTTATGGCAACAAAGGGCTACTTTAAATCACATTTCCAGTACAGCTGAGCTAGACGTGTTGGTATTATGATTGAAATCACAAGCCTACTCGGTTCTGTCTCCAAAGTTGGTAGGACTTGTTTTCCATCATAACTTGAGGTACTGAACCCAGAGTGTTTCTGTGTTCAAGATCTTGACTAGCTGACGCTTGGTCATTATTTGTACAATTACAGCCTTAGGAACATAACAGTTACTAGAGTGGATCAGACCCAAGGTCCGTCTAATCTAGTATCCTGTCTCCAACCATGGTCAGAACCAGCTAGCTGGGAAGGAAGTGCAAGAAACTTTGCAGTAGGCAGTTGTGAGGTAATCGGCACCCATAATAGTTAAAGATTGGCTTAAACCCTGAAACATGAAATTATATAGCCCTTCCAACACACTGTCTTGCTTTTTTTTTTTAAGCATTAAATGTTATAACGGTGAATATTATTACCTGCACTGGAGGCCTCAATTCTAGCAAACACTTAACTCCACAGACTTCAATAGGGCTACTCCCATGCTTAACCAGTGCACTGGGAGAAACTTCACTGAAGTCAGTGGAATCACACTGGTGTACAGCCATTGTGAGAAGGGAATTGGACCTCAGATGGTTCATAACCACTGACTTCAATAGGAGTTGCACTTGCTCCAGCCTCTCATGATTGGGCTAATAGATGTGAAGAGCAGGTTTGAGATGCTACTGAGAAATGTACTGTCTTTTAAAGTGATTAAATTATTTGCTTTAATCTTGTATCACTTCTTATAAACCTTTCTTTGTTTATATAAAATTTAATTGCTTGGTTAAGGAAATCCAAACTGATGGGTTGTGATTTCACAGTACCCAACAATTACAACAGAGGCAATTTTTGGAGTTAGTCTATTCATCATATGTGACCAGTTGAATAAATAAAAAATATAGACAATTTTATTTTGGTATTTGTAGCAGCAGGTTTATACCTTACTAAAGATATTGTTCTCCCATTCTCAGAAAAGGCCTGTTTTCTGAGCTTAGATACTCAGTATGAATCATTGGATATATTAAAAAATAAACTGACTTGCTTATGAATATATTCACACTGATTTTATAAAATACATACAAATACATATTCTGCATCAGAGCTGAACACAAGATTATGTAAACAGAAAGGCCCCAATTCAAGAAAATTGTTAAGCATTCGCTTAACTTTCTGCATGTGCTCTAGTGCCAATGACATCAATGAACTCACCAAGATTAATCACAAGTGTAAAGTTAATCGTGTGCTGGAATGCTTGCAGGATTAGGTCTTTAGATGTGATATAACTTGATTGCCATAATTACAGTCTTGGTGCAAGTAGAATCTTTCCTCAAGAACAATACTTCCCAGCAGAGTAACACCAAGTTGAAAAAAATCTTTAGGACTGTATTTTCTAAAAAAGGCAGCAAAATTGAACATGCAAAATATCTGACTATGAGCATAAATAGGGAGCTATTCATGCAGCTGCATATTTTGTGCATTCAATTCCTGAGCTTTTTAAAAAAAAATAGCATAGCATATTCATATTTGTTTCTATTCTAATTTTTAATATTAAATTCATATGAAACCCTAATGGTTTGGAGACCCTGCGGTCCTGTGAGCTTTCAGAATTTTTCACTTGAGGTTTTTCCTTTCAAACTTCAGTAGATTGGACTCTTGTCCTCTTCTGGAAACCCCTTTTGAAACTGCTGGTTCTTTCTTCAGGAAAGAACCCATACACTGAATGAACAAGGTGTTCTAAGGAATATTCTTTTCCTAACACAGTCAAACTTAAATGTCCTCAACACTTGGCTCTCTTTATAGGAAAAATAAAGCAGTAATAAGCAGGCATTTCATAGTGCTAAACCCAGTAGGTTTTTCATTAATTAAAAATAAAGTAAAATTGAAAGAGGAATAATAATAATTATAAAAGTGCCCCTTTGACATGATTTGATGAACAGGCTAAGAAATTCTGATCATGTTGAATCAAGTGAAAATTCTTCTTAAACAATTTGAAAGATCATCTTACTTAAATCAGCATTTATGCCTCTTAATAATTTAAATATATGCACTCAAATTATGAAGATGTTGGGTGCCTCAGTTTTCATATCATGATCACCATTAAGTTGTCTGAAAATTGCAGGTTCCTTGGACCATACTGCTGGGGTCACGGTGATTCCAGATTATTTTTTTGGAAACTTTTTATGAGGGCAATGACCAAACAACTGAGTGCAAAACATTTTCAAGTTTAAAAAAACAAAAAACCCAAAACTGATATCCTCCAGCCTTGAGCCCTGCAAAACATTTCACACAATCCCATTGGTATTAAAATGTAAATCTAATCTTGTGATGTGGATAAGAGAGCTAAAGTTTCTGAGGAAGGTTATTAGAGCCCAACTGTTAGTATTTCATTCTGTTTGTCAAAGCAATCTATATTTTTCATTACTGTATTTGTTCAGAGACCAACCAGAATGAAGAGTCAATAAGCAACCGGAATAAGAACTAATAATCCAAGGAGTCATACCTCTCAAAAGAACAAAAAAGACATCTTAACATATCAATATATCTTATTAATTTAGAAGCCACCTCTGTTTATTAACTGTGCACTTATTACCCAGGATGCAATGGAAAATGATTAGACTTACTATAAGCCATCTCTTATTTGAATTTGAAGCCACCTGAATTTGAAAAACACAGAGGGAGAAAATTTAATTAATGTTAATAGAAGCTATGGTTTCTAAAGGAACTTATTCAATGTTTGTATCTCTACAGTAAGGGATAAATATTAGCTTTCAAATTCTGTTCCTCTGGAACCTATTGTGAATTATTTTTTTGTTTATATTTATTAACTTTTAAACTTATGGAGATATATTGCAACACACTATATGTATAAAGGGATTATATTCCTCAAACAAAAGATACATAAAGCCAGGTTCTGTTTTCACTTATACCTGTGTAAATTGAATTTATTTCCATTGACCGGGGTGAAGTTAAATAAGATTTACAGACTGGAGTAACTGAGATCTGAATCCGATCAATATACATTAGCTTACATTTATTCATATAGGCTAGAGTGTGGCATCTAGCTCACAATGTTTAGCAAGCAGTGGGACAGAATCACACGGCCGCAGGGGGAGCAATGGAGCATCCTACCTCTCAAAGCTCTTGGTTTCACCTTGGCAGAAAGAGTATTGCCTTTACAGAGTGCAATCAACTTTCACCTCTGTGGCTGGACAGCCCTGATGGTTAGTGCATAGGGAGAACTGTGAGTTTTGCCACTAAATTGTACTGGAACAGAATCAGACCCTATTTGGAGAAGTTGCTCTCTTTGAAGAACATCCCACTGCAGCACTATGCCTCCCACACACCGGGCCAAAATCTAGCCTATAGTTTGAGATAATTAAGGTAGAAAATCTTGATTCTAATCTCATTTTATTTCTTATCTCACTCTGGATTCATACCAGTTTAACTCCATTGGCTTCAATGGAGCTACTCTTATTTTACATATGTTTGAGCCCTGTGACTGATCAGACCGCTAGATATTGAAAGACTGTGTTCTGTAGTATTTTGTAAAATAGTCTGTCCATTACCTTCATGACTAAGTTCCAATTTCAGTTATGGTTTATATGACAAGTTTAATCTCCTTAAAATTATTTTGTTATTCATTAAAAGAGACCTGTACATTCATATTCCTGTACTCTTGACAGGATTACACTATACAGTCACAAGCAGAAATGAAGCTCTCTTTTTAATGCAATACTTTAATATAAAAATATTTTTGGACGAGATCAGTACAAAACAAGTCCATGTGTGTGTGACAATCAGTTTGAGAATGCATAATTAAGTTAGCTCACAGACTCATTAAAGTTTTACTTTAATTAGTGTAATTAAAAGTTTGTCAGCATGGGGGTCTTAACTTAGACTGCGAGTAATTTTTGTTTTTACTGCTGCCTTGTGCCAGGCCGCGTTACCATGAGCTTGCCCCTGAACCCCAAGCCCTTCCTGAACGGGCTGACCAGGAAGCCGGTGATGGTGAAGCTGAAGTGGGGGATGGAGTACAAGGGCTACCTGGTGTCTGTCGACGGCTACATGAACATGCAGCTTGCAAACACAGAAGAATACATCGATGGTGCATTGTCAGGACACCTTGGTGAAGTTCTGATAAGGTGTAACAATGTCCTGTACATCAGAGGAGTAGAAGAAGAAGAAGAAGATGGGGAAATGAGAGAATAAGTTTGTATATTTCTGAAAAATAAAGATCAGTTTTTCACAAAAAAAAAAGTCCAAATTTCTAAGAGAAAAATAAGGAAGATTGATATGATCTAGCATTATACCTAGCATGTATAATTCCATACTGAAAATAATATACAGCTAATATCTTTTCTTTCTTATCATATGATATTTCTAAAATTTTACTGACTGTCTGAAAAGTAGTAAAGAATTATACTTTGTGGATCAGAAAAAGAGTGACTAAAGATCCTCTTCATCCATGAGTCAGTCTTTATGATAAAAAGTTGGATTGACCACAAACTAATATGAGATGATTAACTTTTCCCAAATGTCTTGGGCTTGGTAATCAACCGCAAGGACAAATGACATAAAAAACATAAACCAAATACATCTTCACTATGTTTCACCAATCATTGCAATCCACTCATATTCTGTACTGAGCCTCAAAATAACTATATTTCAGTAAGAGCAATCTACTCAACAAAGGAAGGTTTACTTTTATTTTAATACGACTTTGGGTTTCCCCAGGTTGCATTGCTATAATCAAGTGAAGATCTTTTGGGAGGTTAGCTGAATGAAATGAATCTTGAGGAGGGACTTGACTAAAGAGGCAGACAGGGCAGTAGGCTATAGAGGGTCAGGAGAGATATTCCAGGAATAAGAGGAAGATTCTAGTTCAGAGAAGGGGCTAAAGACAGTGTCAAGGTGTACTGGGTTGACAGATCATAGGGTAGAAGTTGGAATGTATGGAGAGAGGAGCTGTAATTGAGGCACAGACTTGGAAGTAAAAATGAGCAGGGTGAATTGGATGCAGAAAGTGATCAGACACCCTTGCAAGTATCAGAGGAGGGTGCTTAGAGTGGTATATGAGAAGGTATTTTCATTAAAGTTAACGTACTTGACAGGAGGGTTTGAGAATCAGAGAAGCTAGTGAGGAGGATGTGATGACTAGCTTATGGATCATGGTTTTAGCAATAGAGGTAGAGTGGGTCTAATTGCTTTTTCAAAAGGAATAACTGAAAACTTTAACAAATCTTCGATTATTGCTAGTTGTGATGCAAGGCGGCCATGATTCAGCAAAGTACTGAAGAACGTGTAACTTCAGGCACTTAAATAGTTACACTGAAACTAATGTGACTACCAATGTGCTTAATTTCACACATGCTTATGTGCTTTTCAGGATCAGGGCTCAGTTTAGAAAAGAGTGTAGAAGACACCAAATAAGTTGTGCAAATTGTTATCTAGGTTTGCAGGTCTGCAAGAAACAATTTGAAAGGGGAAAAAATAGGAGAATAGGAATACAATGGGAATAGATTTGAATAGTTATCTAATATGTCAATTCTTGTAGCTATTAAATAAAACTGTAGAAGGTGTAGGGGTAGAAGTTTGTGGTTTTTCTTAAATAAAGAATCCTTGTTAGTCTAATGAACAAAGCGGAGGGGTTCAGGAGAGAAGTATTGGGTTTAAAATTCCTGGGGGGCTGAGGAAACTTTCTATAAATATATATAGTGGGTGTTTCTGTGGTAGTCACACAGATTAACACATTTTCATGACTTATTTTTCTACAAACAGAAAAAATTGTATCTTAAATTATTTAACATCAATAAAGCCAAACTCATTAGGTTTAAAAAAAGTCAGTTGTCTCTAGATACAATATTTACAAGATAGACTAGCTAGAAAAATTTTAATCGGTATTATAGCAGGTAAACCCCACACTGCCATTGAATCTGGCAAACTCAATTACTATATTCAGTTGCACCTGGATAAAGGGCCAGGGCCAGTCTGGGATAAGACCCAGCTGTGGAGGGCTGGGTGACTATTATAAGGGTAGGGTTTCAGGGCAGGAGAGGCCCAGGGGAAAAATAAGTCTTGGGTTACAGGCTAGGAAATCTGGACTTTGGGAAAAGGCCAAAACAAAAAGGATTTAAGCTGTGAGATAAGGGTCAGGATCAAGATGAAGATGGGAGGGAAGTGACAAAAAAATACCAGACACATGGTCCCCGAAGGATGGGCTGGTGCCACATTAGTGAGTGGAGTAGATTGAAGATTTTAAGGTGTTTTAACCACCTTCCCAGAAAGGGGCAGAATGGTGGAGACAGCCTGGCGAGAGGGCTCAGGAAAAGACATTATTATCCCAAAAGGGGCAGACATAAAATGTGACCTGGCTGGAATGGTGAGTCGCAAGAGGATCCAGACCACTGCAAGGCTCAAGAGGCCATTGGCAGGAGGTTCCAAAGGAGAGGAGGGGAGCCTGCTATTCCCGTACCTACTCACAACAGGGTATCTGAGATGAATGAACTCCTTCCAATGGGACTGAAGGCTACTTTAGCCTTTCTCCACATGGTCCATAAAACTGCAACTGGGTGGACTTAAGGAATAGTTATTCAATTGCTTCTTATATTAAGACCTCCATAACTGCCCCAAGAGTGTCTGTAGGGGCAGGATCAGGCGTTGGTATTTCTAAGTACATGTTTTCTTTGTTTATTTCTGTTCATTTATATTAATATTGTCCTGGCCTGTTTTGCCTCAGAGGCACCACAAAACGTATTCTGCCATCTCTGTAATGAAATACCATGAAAGGACCAGATATATGGCCATACACCTGGCTCCTTGAGGCACTGAAATAGACTGGGTAAGTGATGACAACTACAAACATTAATACCTAAAGCCATGTAGATCCCTGAACTCCAGTATCAGATATGGGGAGTTATGCAACACCCTCCATACTTAGGGCTGAGCCTGAAAGCTCTGTCCACCCTGTAGTGTCATCCTTTAAAAAGTGTTAAATACTGGTTAGAATACTTGCAAGGTTACACTGGAGAGAGTCTCCCATTCGTTTCCAATGTAGGACTTATGACATAGCTCAGGATACAGTTAGGAAGAAGCTAATTCACGTGGTATAGCCTAGAGAACATCAACAAGGAAGCAAGGGGCAGATATATGAGTTTCTTCTTTACATCACATGTTTTGAGGGGCAGAGAAAATGAAGTAATTATTTGTCAGTGCATAATTTCTGGCTACCTGATGAGTTAATTTAAGAGACTGCAACGAAACAATGGAGGGGTACTTGCAGTTGTCATGAGAACCTTTCAGGACTTGTCTGCCGCCTGCTGTAGTTCTTAATTTATGCGCAGATAAAAATCCTAATGTCTGATGTGAAGAATGCAAATCAAGAATTTACAACTCATCTAAAATGCAAGAACATGGTAGAGTTAATATGCAATCAGTAAACCATGAATTTATCCAATTAGATTTGCTACTAGTCCAATAGTTTTGACTAGTTCAGTCACCGTGTTTTTTAACAGTTAAAAAGAACAAAAGAAAGCTTAATAAACTTCATTAAAATAATAGGACTTTGTACATGTGAGCAATTTTGTCATTGCAATGGAAGTAATCAAATAGTATTTCAATACCAAAGCCTGTATAATCTGCTTTCTAATTAGGGTAAAACAATTCACTGTGAAGTCTCTTTAATCATGATTGTAGCAAGGCCTCCCAATCTATACCACATAAGCATTTAGTAAGTGCTGTTGTCATTCATCAGATTCTAATAGCTGTAAACAATAGCTGTGATATTTGTCTATCCCATACTAAATTGATTACTAGGTTAACAATATTACTCCAGTGCAGTTTCACTACAATGAATTTGCCTCTACACTTAAATATAGATAACTATTTTAATTCAAGAATCTGCCACACAGTAACACTGATTTTTAAAATAACAGGCCTGATTCGCCATCACTTTGCCCCTTTTGTAGTTATTTACCCCAGAGCAAATTAGATGTAACATGCTATCAGATCAGTATGGGAGAAACTAACACACTTTGCATTCACTTTGGACAGGTATAAATGGCTACACAGAGGGTGAGTCAGGCCCTGGACAGCTATCACTCAAGCAATTACCTTTTCTGGATGAAATTCTGGCTCCACTGAAGTGAATGCAAATTTTGCCATTATCTTCCATGGGGCCAAGTTTCACCCTCTGTTTCTCGAATTTTAACCACTTCTGGAAGGGCAGCCTCCAGAAATACTTTGCTTCCAGAAATAATAATCGACTGGGTTTAGTGATATAGCATTGCCCTGCAGGTAGATTTATAAATATACATGCTGTCTTTCAGCCAAATGCTCCAATGTTTGTGGATATTGCCGGCTATATTTCTCAACAGATTGCATGATTTTTAGCACACTTTCTGAGGATTCAGAATTTCACAGAGATAGCATCAGTCGAGAGGTATTTGCCGGTGATGGAGTAAAATATACATATTGCTCTTCTCCTTCTCCCCCACCATTCCCAAACACCCACTTACTGTATATGTTGTACTGTGGCATTTTTCCTGCAAATCGGCATTTCTGGAAATAATATTAGCACTTTTGTAATAATTCAGTGTTCAGCAATCATTACAGCTTTATTCAAAGCAAAACACATAATTGCCCCACAGAAGGAACAGAACAAACCTGAAACAGCACCTCTGGCTCCCTTTGTGCTAACAACTCTTCTCAGATTACCCAGAGCAATAAAACAACTCCTCTGTTGCCAGGAGCTAATCATTTTTCCCAGTGCTTTCACATCAGTGTCAGAAGTACACTTTTAGGTGTTGTGCTTCTGCAGATTATGCATTCAAAAGACCAAACACATGGCAGCAGTTAAACAAAGGCAAAATGAAGGTCAAGGCAGTGAAATGCCCATGGCCTCTAACCATCTTAAATCAGGATTGCAGTTAGCCCTGAGAGTGGCCAAGGAGAGGAGAGGCGGTACAAGGAACCTTTGTCTTATGCCCGTGGCCAAGGACCAGCCATAATAATAGCTGGAAAGAGAAATGAAAGCTCTGCTCTTGATAGCGCTGGTGGTGGTATTAACCCCAAACATGGAGACAGTATAAGAGATTAATCTTGGCCTTATCTTTCACACTGAGCAGTAGAGGTGAACTGGCATGAATAGAGTGCATACTGCACCCTTCCAAAGAGTACTGGAGCTCTACCTGTACTGTATGCTTTCTCACACACTTGTGGAATGTCTGAGTCAGCTAAAATTCCTCTGAGTTGGGATTCATGCTAGCATGTCTCATCGCCTCATTTTCCCACAACATGACCTGGAAAAAAAATCCATGTTTAAAGAACCCCAAATCTCTGACTCCCCTTTAATGCTTGTATCTTTAACATTGTACACATTGCAAAACAGATATATTCAGCAAGCTGCTGCATATCCTTTCTAAGCTTGACACTTTAAAAGAAAGTTGTCTTTTCTCTGCTTTCTTTTTGAATGTCATACAAGTCAATACCTCCAGAGAACAAGACAAGAGGAAGTGAAGAGGTATGAGTAAAGATAGGCACATAAAGCCTCTAGTAGTTCATCTTCTCATTCACCAAGAACACACTGTAACTCCTTTTCAGAAGAGTGTCTATTTCTCAGCTTGTCAGCACCTGTGAGACTAAGTGATTACCTGTCATGAACATTCTGGGAGGGGAATCCACTCATTCAAACAGTAGTCATGTGTTTGCTCTTCATCAGTCTATCCAGTTGTGTTCTTTTAATCCCCTCTACCCTTTTCTTTCCTTTTGCCAGAAACCAGAATCATTTGAGAGCTGATATCTTGCATCCTTGTTCTGTCAAACATTCCCTAAATATTTTTGCCTCATCATTGGTAATAAAACTGCTGAAGTCCAGGGCGTATCTGCATGTATGTGTTTGCAATGACAAGTAGAGAAGAGCTGAAGGATGGAGGGTTGCAGCTATCAATATTTCATAAATCTCAAAAACATGGGGAGTAGGAAATACAGAATTTTTATTCTTTAAAAGGAATTACATAGTCGTCCCCCCAACACGCAGATAGCATGTTCAGAATCTCCTCTTTTCATTTCAGCTTCTAATTTATACAACATCATAATTAGAACTGACTTTTTGGTTTGCAGGCTGTTCTAAAAAGTTGGGGGTTGCTATAGCACTCAGGATTGACTTAGAAAATTTCTGGATTTTACAAATGACATGAATGTAATAAAGGCCCGGGTCCTGTCAAGACAGAACACAAAAAAACACAACCCTACTCTTGAGTCCTATGGTAAAGTGTCTTTCATATGCGTTTTTATCATTGAGTTCACAATTAGAGTAAAATATGTTGGCCCAATTTTCAAAACATGATATATGTAAAGACAAACATTGATGGAAAGTATGTCAAGTTGCTTTCAATAATGAATCTTATAAACAGGTGCAAGAAAACCAAACAGACTAAATTAGTCAAAAAAACTGAAACACATCTGTGCACGCAGTCCTGGAGCTTGGGGTGAGATGAAGATTATGAAGTCCCACAAGCATTCCAGGCAATAGGATGAACAACAAACCTGCACACTGTGGGATCCTGGGTTTTGATTTGTCCAATATCGGGCTAGGGTCTAGCTACAAAATTTAAAATCAGATAGAGATCAAAATGTCCTTGCAGTTTGGGAGCATCTGATTCTGGGTATCTGACATAGAGTCATATTTTTTCAAAAGTGGCCTCTAAATTTGGGCTGCCTCCATTTTTTTGGAAATGGACTTTAGATATCTAACCCCAAAATTTCAAATGTGATTGTCCAAAATTAAGCATCTATATCCAAACTAAGGCACCCGAGCTAAGTAGCCTGATTCCCAGAAAAAAACATCCCCCTGGTGGCCACTGATTTTAATTAGCAAAGTTAATGTTCTCAACTTCTGAAAAAGTGGGCCTCAGGTGTTTGAAAGTAGTTCCTCCCCTGAATGTTATAAGCCATTTGTGGAAATATTTCAGAACATGAGGTAAAATGAAGCCTACAAGGGCCTGGAGTTCACAGTGTACTGTGAGAATACTGAAATTCTAGCCCAGCAGTGGCTGCATTAGCATTGCTGTCACTCAGCAAGCTTTGGAGAGAGCCTGGCTCCTGACTATAAAATAGTCACTATGACTCAGAGGCGTCAAATGATCAATAAAGAGGGGGAAACAGGGCTCTTAGCTCACCGCCATTTCTTTTTGCAACTATAATCAGTTCAGAATTTTTTTTGTGTTTGTTTTCTTTTTATGGGACACAAAAAACTAGTTGTTTGTTACTGCTGCTGCCATCCTTGACAAGAAGTGGACCACAAAAGACAAATACCAGATGTAAAAGCTGCAATTAGCACTGCTGCAGGGCAACAAGGCAGAAGCACAAAGATGTAGCAGCTGGAACTATGTAGGCATTTTGAGATGTGTTCTTTGAATTCATCATCATCATCATCATCATCATAGTAGCTGTATGCAAGTTCCAGAAATGCTTTTAGCTGAGTTAGCGATTATGCAGCACTTGACAACCAGTTCAATGTGTAATCATATATGCAAGAAAAACTTGTAAACTTGCCACACACATCAGGCTTAAACTTGTGACACCCAGCAAAAAAAGAGCTTGGCCAACTGTGAGTGATACCTTACCTGCTATTGCAGCTGCCAATATAAATCCATAATTGTGATAGTAACAGCAGCAGCATTGCTCCTCCCTGTTAATCCCATTATGACATCCTTTCATGCAAAGATTAAAAGTATAGGCATTCTCAAGGAACTGCTCAGCAAACCACAAAGCTGATGGGTGAGATGATGTCCCAACAGCCCTTTTCATCTATGGCGGACACTGGCTTTGGGCTGCTGATGGACCATTATGAGTTCCAAACCGAAAATGAGATTCCTTTTTCCTGATCACTGGTGACTGATATTCATGGGACTGCCTAAACCTCTCTATGGGTATCTCTACACTTGGAGCAGGGTGTGTGATACCCAGCTTGAGAAGACATACTCATGCTAGCTCTTATTGAGCTAGTGTGTAAAAAGAGTAGAGTAGCCACAGTAGCATGGGCAGCAATGTGGACTAGCCACCTGAGTATGTACCATGTGGTCCAGCTGGGTTTGTACTTGGGATGGCTAGTGCCTCCTCTCATACTCCACCACCTGTGCTATAGTGGCTATTCTACTATTTTTCATAGGCTAACTCAAAGACAGCTAGTGCCAGTATGTTTCCTCAAGATGGAAATTACCGCCTTAACTACAAGTGTAGACTGTCCCTCTGCCGGGCTGTCCTCAGCATGAGTTCCATACATGCCTGTCTTGGCAGCTCACAGGAGCTACCAGTTACTTCTGTCACCTCTTCCTCCTCTGGTCCTTCCACCACCAGTATCTGTGCATCAGCCCTAATTTAGCATAGCCCTTCTTAACATAGTCCATACATCCATCAACATTTGCCTGAAATCAGGATTGCATGGCTAGAAGATGGGCAATTTAAGATCAGTTTCTTTGTCACTGATAAACAATGTATGTGAGAAGAGGATTAGGATTATTATATGTACTTGCAGACATTTCCACTGCTTGGCGAAAGCAATTAACCAGCTACCAGTAGCTCAGGGTAACTTAAGATATATCCCAGTTGCACTCATTATGGAAGATGAGCATATTCTGAAATGCTGTCTTGTATTTGTTGCCTCAGCTGATTAAGTAAAAGCAGGCTGTGGAACATGACATGGAGACATAAATACTTAGCATGACACTAAGCTGCTGCCAGTAGTTATCAGTGGAGCCTTCAGTCCGGGATGAATGATGTGCTTGCAAACTCAGATACTGCGCAATTTCAACAGTCTGTCTCATCTCTTTGAGCATATCCTCCAATGTTACATGGTTCACTTCCTGAAACTGGCCAAGAGGAATTCAGAAGAGGCCCCAACTAATATTGTATCTCTCTGTGTGTAGCCCCTCTCTGGAGGAGTGCCTCAAGCCTGCTCCTTAGTGCTTTCTAATTGGACTGGCTTCTTTCCCCCCCTACCCCTTCTTCTTGCATGGGTTGAGTCCTGGTTTCTTTATTTCAGTGCCTCCACATCTCTGTGCCTGGGACACAAGGAAGCTATTCCTTGGGAAAATAATTCCTCCACCTCCTCTATTCACAAGGAATATAACCTAGTGAATATAGAATATATATAAATGTAGTGTGTGTGTGTGTGTGTGTGTGTGTATATATATATTATTATGTATAACATACAAAATGCAACACAATACAATAACAGAAACCCAAACAAATGAAATACCACCCTCAAAAAGAACAATAGAACACAGGTAACTTTGTTGAGGACAAGAACTAAACGCTCTAGGGAAGGAGAGGATTAAAATTAACCGAAATGCTAAAACATCAACAATATAACAAATTTCTCAACCTCCCTGCATTCATCACTGACTGTACACAACTCCCTAGCTACCTCCCTAGTACTGTTCCAGGCAGATGGGACTTGATAAGTCCTGCAGTGAGTGCAGCAGCACTGTGAACGTTGGTCGCATTAAACAAAAAGAAAGGGGTTAGGGTCCTCTCCTTGCTCTTGGGGTTGGATTCCAGGGGAGGTCTCGGCTGGCTGAAGGTAGCCAGCGATGTTTTGGTTCTCTGCATCCCTGACCTCTGGTCTCTGCAGGGCTGGCACTCCCATAGACTTCACAATAATTCAAAATCCCGCTTTGTGTGGGGACTGGGAGTTGATTAGACACTCCCCAGGGTCTTCCCCTCCTCTCCCAGCTCCAAACTCAAACAACCCAATGTCAAACCAAAATTAACCCTTTGGTCTCTGAGGAAGCTTGTCCATAGTCACCGAGGGAATTGATCAGTCCTGGCTCCTCATTGCTCAGCAAACTGTGTCTAAGTAACTCACTCCATCCAAATATCCCCATTGACTTTGGACAAGTTTCCAGTGTATTCTGTCCCTGCCTAGGACCCTAAACAGGCAGGAAATGGTGTCAGAGGGCTCTTAGAGCCATTGTTGCTGTAGTTCAGAGGCTCCCCTAGACCCTTTGAGGCTCAGCTCTGTCTTCCGGAGCTTGCAAACTCCAACAGGGGTTGCATGTATAAGGCCAAACATTCTTAAAACTCAGAGTGGTTTCATTTTCTCTTTCTGGATTTCCTAGGCACCCTCCCAGGCACAAGGAACTGTTAAAGACTTTTGCAGGTAGCCATTTCCTGATGTAGTGAAAACAGTATCAAATGGCAATACCTGCGTATAAGAGTTGTGGTTTTTACTCTCCCTTACATGCTCACAGAAAGCAGTGATAACATTTTGAAACTTAGGAACTCTCTGGGGGAAAAGAAATTATTTGTATATGTTATCTGCTCTGACTTGTTCTATGTGTCATGCTGCATCAAATTCTGTGTGTCTTCTGTCTGAAGGGGCAGTCTGTAAGAGAAGGGACTGATCTAATAACACAGCGGGAAATACAGCATAAGGCTGAGAAAAATATCGCTTTGGGAATATATTTGTCTTTGGGTTATACAACTTTTTAAAATAATGTAGTTTGTTATGATTTTTCTGAAAGGCAACTGTTACCAACAAACTACTCCGAGATGCTGTTCACCTGTGTCTCGGTAGTTTATAAAATAATCAAACACAGCCACATGGTTAAACCTGTCCACACTTAACTAGCAATTTGTCAGTCATTTTATAGTGCCTACTATAATTTACATTCAATGAATAATTCAACTAATCCTACTTAATTATGATATTTATAACAAACAAAAACATAAAACATAGGTTTTGTATGTTTATCACTTAAGATTTTGGATCCAACTGTTCATTCACATTCCCCAAACATAGGCAGACTCATCTGCCTACATGTGAATAATCTTGTATTTCTGGGCTCAAATTAGGCAAATCGCTGGACAGTTACACAATTTGCATGCACATATGAATGGGCCAGGTTTCTGAGCATGCCAACGAATGATGCACTGGCAAATTATGCAGGTGCATTTGGGGAGACCCACTGATGATCTGGTCTTTAGTTCATGCATAAACTTTTAATTCCTTAATCATCAATCTTTTAAAATGTCTTTTAATGTAATGTAACCTATTGACAGTTGTTGGAGGTTATAAAGACATGATATATATCTGTGATATCTATGATATCTAGAGAGTAAGGACAGACCAGTAGCTAGGACATTGACCTGGGATTGGGGGATACAGGTTCCATCGGCTTTTCCACCACTGACTACCTGTGTGACTTTGGGCAAGTCACTGAGCCCTGGTCTACACACAGCCCCGGGGTCGAACTAGGGTACGCGAATTCAGCTACGTGAATAACGTAGCTGAATTCGAACTACCCTAGTTCGAATGACTTACCCGTCCAGACGCCGCGGAAGCGAACTCCGCGGCTCCAAGGTCGACTCCGCCAACTCCTCCTGCCGCGGTGGAGTACCGGAGTCGACCGCGGCGCTTCCGGAGTTCGAACTATCGCGTCTAGATCAGACGCGATAGTTCGAACTCCGAGAAGTCGAACTCGCCGCGTCGACCCGCGCGGTAAGTATAAACGTACCCTTAGTCTCTCTGTTCCATATCTGTAAAATGTGGGAATTGGTACTTCACTAGAGTGCTGTTAGGTTCATAGGGTACTATGGTAATGGAGGCTGTATAAGTATCTAAGACTGATAGATATCTGTAATTCAAATTTTGCAGTGCTCCCTCCGCAGCTGGGCAAGAACTGTCTTCTTAATAAAACATGTGGCGTGAGGGAGACTGTTAGAAAAGGGAAGGGAGGAGAATACAACCAAAGCCATGTACATATATATTTTAATCCTCTATTTTCATTCAGGTGCCACTGAACATCTGTCTAGGCTGAAGTACACCGGAATACTTTACTAAAATGGTATTTTTTACTTTAATCCTTGAGTGACCAAGCTGCTACTGTTCTGGCTTGTTAAAGAGCAAGAAAACAGAGACATGATTAGTTATAGCTTAGCAAGGCTCAGGCCTACCTCTGTACATAATGGAAGATAATGACTCGGAGAGTATAGTAAGAGCTTTCTGAAAAGCGGGTTCCACCCGGCTAAAATTGAAAGATGCTGCAGAGTTCAAAAATTAGGCTATAAAAATTTGAGTTTGATACAGACTCTTCAGAGATATTCTCTTCATCAGCTCTGAACAGCCCCTGTAGGGAAGAGTGGATTATTTTAGATTTTTTTTTTCACAAATTGCCTTATTTCATAATCAGGTATTATATTGGCACATGTGCCAAACGAGTAAATGATGATTTGCTTGGGTTGTGAAGGAGTATAAAGAGTTTCACACATTCATAGAATCATAGAATCATAGAATTCAAGATCAGAAGGGACCATTATGATCATCTAGTCTGACCTCCTGCAAGATGCAGGCCACATTAGCCGATCTACCCACTCTTTTAGCAAGCGACCCCTGCCCCATGCTTCGGAGGAAGGCGAAAAACCTCCAGGGACACTGCCAATCTGCCCTGGAGGAAAATTCCTTCCCGACCCCAAATATGGCGGTCAGCTGAACCCCGAGCATGCGGGCAAGACTCTCCAGCCATACCCTCTGAAAGAGGTTAAGAATATCATATTATTGACCCAATTTGACCCAATTAAGCACCAGTTTGGCACTTAATTGACCTATTGACTAAGCCCGTTATCCTATTATACCATCTCCTCCATAAACTTATCTAGCTTAATCTTAAAGTCATGGAGGTCCTTCGCCCCTACTGTTTCCCTCGGTAGGCTGTTCCAGTATTGCACTCCCCTGATGGTTAGAAACCTTCGTCTAATTTCAAGCCTAAATTTCCTGACTGACAATTTATATCCGTTTGTCCTCGTGTCTACATTAGCACTGAGCTGAAATAATTCCTCTCCTTCCCTGGTATTTATCCCTCTGATATATTTAAAGAGTGCAATCATATCTCCCCTTATCCTTCTTTTGGTTAAGGAAAACAAACCGAGCTCCTCAAGTCTCCTGTCATACGACAGGCCTTCCATTCCTCGGATCATTCTAGTGGCCCTTCTTTGTACCCGTTCCAGTTTTAACTCATCCTTCTTAAACATGGGAGACCAAAACTGCACACAATACTCCAAATGAGGTCTCACCAACGCCTTATATAACGGGACTAGCACTTCCTTATCCCTACTAGAAATACCCCGCCTAATGCAACCCAAGAAGTGTGTAGGAAGCCCTCCAGTTATCTCTACTTCTCTTTTTGCACCAATAAAATCTCACCTCCTTTAAGGGTATTTGTTAGAAACTTGTCACATAATTTATCTGCTTCTTCCATGTTGCACTTTAAGTTTGGGTATTGTTCTGGGGTCTACAGGCTCCACCCTGAACCAGGACTGGGAGTAGAGCAATACTGGACTAGGGAAGCCCTGCCCAGCAACAGGGACAGAGCATGTTCCCGGCAGAGGATCAATTAAAAAGGACATTGGTAGCCCAGAAAAGGGACACTGCTTGCATGTTGCACTGAGGCGCAAGGCTGAGAGCTGTGTCAGGAGTAGCTACAGCTTTGTGAAGGCTGCTCTAGCAGCAGGGACTTGGATTCCCCTCCCGCTCTGAAAGCCCTAAAAGAGATTCCCTGAACCTGACACAAAGAGAGTCTTCTAAGCTAATGACCATGCTACAAACTGAGGAGCTCCAGACTGGTAGGAAGTGACCCAGTGGAAAAATATAATTTGGAGTTGCTCAGTAACTGGGCTGGATGCTTTGATAAACCCATAGGGCCCCTGGTAGGGTCCGGGTGGAATGTGTGGGCCTGGGTCCCCCTAAATTGCCACCCTCCCCTGCTCATCTGCAGTGAGAGAATCTCTGAGGGACAATTGGAACATGCAGGAGTGATTGAGACTGATGACTAGGCTGGCAGAAACTGTAAGACCATGACCTGACTGGTAGGCCAGGGGTCATTGGCCCATCCTCCTGTGATATATATAAAAAAATCAATAGGAAGACTAATTTCTTCTCTGTTTATGTTAGTGAAAAACTCACTGTTCAAATTAGTGGGAGATAATGGTCTAAAACTGCTCCTCTGACTTATGATTTATGTTATAAAAATTAAGGGGACTTCACAAACACAGGCTGATGCTAAATACATGTTGCTATAATGATTAATTTTCCAGCTAGCTTACAATATTTAATGATGACTCAACAATAGCCAGCAGAATGTTGTCTAACACTGCTTCAACCTACATAGTACTTAGGTATCCAAAGCCTATTAGTGATAGGTGAACACCTTATAAAACAGAGACAACCTAAATTAATATACAGCTAATATATTGGAGTATGGGGATAACAGTAAAAGTATATATTTGGATATAGCTATGTTTTCTATATTACTCAGTCCTTTATGTGCATGAGCATCAACACACATTTAAGAAAAAATAACTCAACGAGGTCTATGTTACATGGATGGTAAATCCTCTGTGGTAGTCATCTAGAGGAACTGTAACAGCACAGTGGTAACATCAAAAAATATTTTTAGGGTAGATTCCAAAGAACCTTTGGACCTCAAAATCCTTAAGCTGGCCCTATGTGTATTGCTGTGATATTTGGGGGGGGGGAAGCAAAACACTATCCTCTGTGACTGCTAAAAAATGCTGGTCTTGAGAGTCAGATACTTATGAGTGTTGAGGTGCAACAATGCCCCTTTGTGAATTCTGGGAGAGGTTTGTCATAGGAAGCGTGATAAATCCTGGATCTGCCTAGCATGCAATGGGAAAGCATAGACTGAACTGTCCCTTGGGAGGATGCAGTCTTTTTCCTCCATGCATATGTAGCCAGCTCAATGGGCTAGTGCAGAGGGGACAGGACCAATGTTCCCACCAACTTAGCTGTCTTGCGCTCTGCTGAGTGATAGGGGGAACAGATGTCTGACCTTTGTGCAGGTCTTCCCTCCCAATCAGCACACCTCTTCAACAGTGCTTGAAACAATCTGGTCTGGCCCTTAGAGAACATGCATATGTGAACCGGTATCAGTAGCATGGTCTACTTCTACTTATCTCAAATATTCATTTTCATTTTTGTTTCTCTTTAGTTTGTTTTCCATTCATTCTTTTTATATTAGGGTTTGTTATGAGAGATTTAAAAAAAAGAAACCCTATCGCTTTATGTTGCATTAGATGTTATTTCCCTGTGACAAACCATTCATTATGTGATAAAAGCAATAGAAATCTATGTTACAGACAATACTCTATGCTGTCCCTCCATATAAATATTTCTATTATTGTTATTTATTTGTGTAGCTATAGTGCTAGAAGCCCTAGTCACGGACCAGCAGCCCATTGTATTCAATATTAAATCTTATGCCTAAATACATTTGTAGGAAAATTCACTAGTACTCATTATTCTAGCAATTCACACTCAACTTTTCTACCAAAAATGCACAGCAAGCTTGCAAACAAAATATACTTTAGACTTCTGTAGTTACTGAAGTTCCATGTCACTATAGAGTTTTAATAGTTAGTTAGCACTGCCCCCTACTGTTTTTCCAGCTCCAAATTTTCCTTCTGCAGCAGCCACATAATTAATAACTGTTTGCATATACAGATCTCATAGGGCAGGGGTGGGCAAACTTTTTGGCCCAAGGGCCACATTGGGGTTGCAAAAGTGTATGGATGGCCAGGTAGGGAAGGCTTTGCCTCCCCCAACAGCCTGGCCCCTGCCCCCTATCCGCCCACTCCCACTTTCCATCTCCTGACTGCCCCCTCAGAACCCATACAACTCCCCCCTTCTCCTTGTCCCCTAACTGCCCCCTCCCAGGACCCCACGCCCTATCCAACCCCCCTGCTCCCAGTCCTCTGACTGCCCTCCTGACCCCTATCCACACCCCTGCCCCCTTACAGGCCCCCCGGGACCTCCCTGCCTATCCAAACCCCCCGTTCCCCATCCCCTGACCTCTATCCCCCCCACCCCCGGCTCCTGACAGGCTCCCCGGGACACCACACTTATCCAACCCCCACCCCCATTCCCCATCCTCTGACTGACCCCTCCCCCAAACCTCCATGCCTTATCCAACTCCCCACCCCCCTTAGCATGCTGCTCAGAGCAGTATGTCTGGTAGCCACGCTGCCCGGCCAGAGCCAGACACGCTGCCCTGCAGGACTGCACAACCCCGGCGCCCAGAGCACTGCTTGTGTAGCGGTGTGGCTGCGGGGATGGCAGGGGAGGGCCCGGGGGCTAGCCTCCCTGGCCAGGAGCTCAGGGGCCGGGCAGGATGGTCCCGTGGGCCAGATGTGGCCCGCAGGCCACAGTTTGTCCACCTCTACTATAGGTAGTAGTTGGGTGAGGATATCAATTACTGGTGTATACATTTCCTGAAGAAAGACTCTCTGAGTCCTTGCCAGTTGCCCTTTCAAATAACTCAACCAAACTAAGAAATGACCGGACTCTTGAGATGTAGGGAACATATATTAGAAAATTCCCAAGACAGACACAATGTAATTGAAAAAAGCTCTTAGAACTTTAGCTCTCATTTCATTATTTTCCTTTCAAATGTACTATTTTAAAAAAAAACCAAACAAACCCAGAACCCCTCCCTCTTCACTGGCAACATTTCAGAACTATGTAATGAAAATAATCTAGTGTGTAACAAGATCAAAACAAATCAGAAATGTATTAAAATGAGTCATCCTTCTTTTTAGGCCAATGCCCAGCACTGTATGTATCGAATGTAGAATTTCTGTGATGACTAGTATAATGCCAATCAATTCTAGCCATTTTAAAACCACGGTAGTATGTCCATTTAGTATAATACATTTGAGTAAATAAGGAAATCTTTTCCCTGTCATTTTATTTCTTCGTTCCTCTGAATGTCTAGTTAATAAAAAAAAATAAAAAAATTGTCCCAACAACTTAAGAAAAAGATGATTACTATTAGTTTTAGGTCTGGTGAATATGCATTTGAGACCAATTTTGACCTATACTTCTTAATTACAGACATACATGAAAATATATTGTGTGGTGGTATTTAATATAGGAGGACAGGAGTTCTGTGGTCCATTATGAGAATTGTGTGTGCAACTGACAAATTGTATGACTTTATGAGAATATCCTTCTGCTTTCAGGCCTTCCAGTCTTCCAGTAAGGAAACAATGTGAGGAATCCATGCAGATTTTCCTTTATCAGCAGCTTATAAAAGCATGTGGTGGTGGTGGTCTTCAATTATTCCATTTCTTACTTTCAGAAAGCTAGCAGAGGATTCTGTTCAGTAACTGATGCTCCGTCCCAAGGTTATTTTCAGTCTGTGCCCCACTGGGTTCCATTTTGCTGTCTTCTACTACTCAACACAAGGTGTTTCAAGCAGCAGTGTCATTCATATGGAGACTTTGCTCCTCAGCTGCCTTTAACAGATCTAGATAGTGTAATTTCCTTAATTATCTACAGCCTGACTAAGAATGGGACCTGGATGAAAATGATCAGACAAAAGCTCAGTCCAGAAAAGAGAGAATTGAGGCTGGATGGCCAGGAGCAGCAGTTCAAGGAACTGTTTTGACTGCTCTCTGTGTCAGGGGTGGCTCTAGACATTTCGCCGCCCCAAGCACGGCGGCATGCCACGGGGGGCGCTCTGCCGGTCGCCAGTCTCGCGGCTCCGGTGGACCTCCTCACCGAAGCCGTGGGACCAGTGGACCCTCCGCAGGCACGCCTGTGGGAGGTCCACCGGAGCCGCGGGACCAGCGGATCCTCCACAGGCATGTCGCCAAAGGCAGCCTGCCTGCCGCCCTCCCGGCAGAGTGCCCCCCGCGGCATGCCGCCCCAAGCACACCCTTGCTCTGTGTTGCTGGTCTTTGACCACCGTTTGCAAAAGAAGTCCATGACTTTTTAGTTCTTGTATTCTTAGGTACCAGCAGTGGCTTGTTCAGCTTTTCTCATATGCAGTTAGGTCATTTAGTTGCAATCTTTCTTTGATGCAGAGTTCTCCCAGCACCTTCCGTGTTCTGTAGATGGAGTTGCTCTTTAAGTCCACTTAAGAGCTTCATGCAGTGGTTCATCTAATGAGTTAAAGTGAGCACATTACATCTATGTGGCTTGTTTCTCAGCAGTCTTGCACCTTGGCACAGGTATAGTTGCTTGCAGCTGTATGAAATGCTACCAAATATGAATGGGAGCATTTTACTCCCACTTTGCACAGGTGTAGATGGCTATACAGGGTACAAGATCTGGACCAGTAGGGGAGAAAGGGTCCAGAGATGCTTATGAAAGACCAGGGCCCCTGGAAGCTGCTCCTGTCTCTCTCCCCCACACACACACACATGCAGCAGCAGCTGCAGCAGCAGCTGAATAGCCTTTAGACTCTCCATGACATCTTAGCCAGGTTTATGGGGACTGTTTTTTTGTTTTGACAGGGAGTGGGACAGGAAGGGGGAATCATAAACTATGCTCTAGTCAGAACAGACAAACCTCCAACTGCCCCATTCCATTCTGACCCCCTTCCATCCCTTCTTCTATACTTTTCCCCACCCCTTCCTTCTCCTGTCTCCTCACTCCATCAACTTTACCCTTCCATCTAGCCTTTCTTCCCCAGAGCCTACAAGAAAACTCCAAATCACAGAACTAACAAGACACCTGCTCGTTGTCTCCCTCACTACTCTGCCTGTATGCAATATCCCATTCCTCCACCTTTGCCTTATCTTTACAGATTGCAAGCTCCCTTGGGCTGGGATCCATGAAGGGACTTATGAGTTGCAATGCTGAGAGTCATGGTACCTAACTTTTTGGTACCTGGAAAATCTCCGGATTAACAATGAGATCCACAAAGCCTGAGCTAGGTTGCTAGGCTCCCCATACAATGAATGGAGAGAAGTATGGGCCTTAGACGGCTATCCACAAAGCCAGCACATGAGGTAGTGATCTGCCTAAGCTAGCCTTTGGGAGATGCTGATCAGGGGGGTGTGTGCTAAGCCTCATCCCGCTCACAGAAATAGGCACCTAAGTCTGGGCTGCTAATGATCCATGAACTGGGAGAAGATAGGTACTTGGTTGTCTAGGTTTCAGGGGGGAAGGGGCTGAAACAAAACAGTTGAGGGATGGTGTGTAGGGTATTAACCCAGAATGTGGAAGAACCCCCAGTTCAAGTCCATGCTCCCCCTGAGGGAGGTTGAAGGGAAGAGTCAGCTACTGCTCAGGGGAGTGCTCAAACCATGAGGCTGTAGAGTCATTCTAACTCTTTTACTGGCCCAAATAACATTTAACTATTTCATTGTTTAATGAAAGTGGAACAATTTCAATAGCAGACACTGAAGGAGACCCACATCAGAATATCCCATAGCTTAGTAGTTAGCATTCAGATGAGAGGTAGCTAATCCCTGTTCAGATCCTTTCTCCCACTTACGAGGAGGGGGGCCTTGGACTGGGGGTCTCCCACATCCTGAATGAGAATGCTATCCAGTAAGCTAAAGGTTATAAAGTCCTCAGAGGCTGCCTAACGGATTGAGCCCCTGCATGTACCATACATTCGGCTGCCTCTCTTTTCTGGTTTGTGAATTGTTCTGGGGCTAAAGCAGGGTATAGGCATCTGGATGCTTATTAGGAAACATTAAGGCACATGCTTGGGCAGGAGATAGATGACTAGAGTGAGGCTGTGTAACACCGACAGACCCTTGGTTGTTGGCATTGTACCTAGAACCTCTGAAGCTTTGTGCATGAGCCTCTACTGCATGAGCTAAAAGCCATCTGGCTCTTAGCTAGGGCTGTAGAGCAGACTCATTAGTCTCTTTGTAAGTGGTCTCCGTGCCACTAGATGGGACAGTGCACCATAGGGTGACCAGACAGCAAGTGTGAAAAATCGGGACGGGGTGGGGGGTAATAGGAGCCTATATAAGAAAAAGACCCAGAAATCAGGACATCTGATCACCCTAATGCACCACAACCAGGAGGTGTGTGGGTTACAGCTGCAATGCACATGCTGACAGGAAAAAACTTAGGCTCCAAGTGAGTTTAGGTGGCAGCTGAGCAAGAGTTTTGTGATCACAGTTGTGCCTAAAAATGGGACTTATCCACCTTAGTACCTTTTTTGGATTACACCCTCTGTCTTACTCACCTATACAGCACCTAGCAAATTTGGGGCACCACTACAATATGAAGAATAAATATTGATGGCTCCTGTTCCATGGAAAAAGCATTATTCCTTAGAACTGAATGTACAGTACAATAAAATACATGGTTTCCTATTTTAATTATTACAAAAACAACATGCACTGGTTTAAAAGAGAAGCAACGCAATCTAAACAAAAATGTAGCTGTAATGGGAAGTGCAAGCATTGTAATTCTGGGTGACAAGGAATTCCTGAGTCAGCCCATGAAGCCATCAGAGGGTCATTGCCACCTCTAATTCCTTTCTCCATTTCCTGTTTGGCTGTTCCATAGTTTGAGCTACTCAGTCCTTGACATTATGTCTGCTAATACTAGCACTAAGTCAGTGCAGAGGCAGAGAAGGTGTAGATTGAACCATCTCCTGGAATGAATAGAAGCTACTAATGAAATTGATATGAAACAGGCACTTCAGAAGCCTCTTGGAATGAACATTCATATGCTGCAAAGTAGTAGATGAAAATGACAGAGCTGAGGCAAGTGGACTAATATTCTGCTCCCTCCCTGACCCAGGAATGATGCCAGTGGCACTTAGTGGGGGCAGGAGGCATTGATGTAACACCATCTGCTATAGAAGCTGTTGCTGTTATTATAGCATCTGCCTTTTGTGTGGATAGCTGCTGCTTTTTTGCACAGTTGGGGTTTATAACAATTACCTTATTTTTTGCAATATACTCCCAGATATTTCAGCAATAAATGAGAATCCACTCTGCATACTTATGTGGAACTAGAGCACCTATAAGGTACTGCTACGAAGAGAATTACAGAGACATTTTCTTCATTTCAAATGGTTGCTTTCTCCAACTTGATGTTTTCATGTCATAAGCAAATGTTAACTATTTTACAATGCACACCATTTTCTTGGGCTTCAGAACACTTAGAGAGATTTCCAGCTCATCTTTGTGATACATTGCCGTCCCCACAAAGAAAATACACCTCTACCTCGATATAACGTGACCGTTATAACATGAATTCAGATATAACACGGTAAAGCAATGCTCCGGTGGGGGAGGGGGGCGGGGCTGCGTACTCTGGTGGATCAAAGCAAGTTCGATGTAACGTGGTTTCACCTATAATATGGTAAGATTTTTTGGCTCCCGAGGACAGTGTTATATTGAGGTAGAGGTGTATTAAAAAGGCAAATTCACCCTTTTCTTCAGTTTGGGGCAAAACATGAAGATTTTGGGCCAAATTCTATTCTGATTAATGACAATATAATTCCACCAAAATCCATAAAGTTCCTTCACACTGTAGCAGAATTTCAATCTACTAGCTTTGAAACGCAAGGGAGTGAAATTCTGGCACAAAGGGAATTTTGCCACTGACCTCAGTAGAGTCAGGATTTCACTTGTTTTGCCAACATAACCTTCGCTTTTGCTATTTTCACTGATTTCATAAGAGTTTTATGTGATGTGAAATTCACTAGATTCATATAACTCTAGAATCAATTCATCTTTAGCTCACCTAAGAACAGATTTATACACTGCATGATAAAACAAATAATGAGAATATATAATGAACACATTCAATGCATCATAGCAAAGGAATAGTATATCACGTAGAAACACTGTAGAATGCATTCCAATGCATTGCTAACTTTCATTACAAAATCACAGCACACTCTGTTCAGTAAGGAATTTATCTAGTGAACTTTTCATGCTACGCTAATGCCTCTTTTTATATGGATACAACTTCTTGGAGTTCTCGCTCATGCCAAATTAATCTGTAATGTACGGCCTGAATTCTATTACACGAAGACCAGTGTTTCTAATTAAGTTAAATAAAAGTGCTACAGTACCTGAAATCAATATTAAAACATTTTTTAAAAAGCTAATTGTATTATGCAATAATTTTTAAATGATTTGCAATATACAATAACAAAATACACTATAAATTGGAACTAAACAGAACTAATTGCTATTCACGTGCTTGCTTAAAGCCCACTGAAGTCAATCAAATGCTCTCCTGAATTGTGGAAAGCCAGGATAGTTGTGAAACAGCAGTGTTAGAAAAGGGTTGGCATTTTAAATGCTCCAATTAATCAACATGTACTTAAGCCAAACTTGTCCCTGTCAACCCTTCTTTCCCATTTCATTCCACCCATGTTTGGTTTTATGAACCAATAGGTGATTAAAGCTAGTTAGAATTGTGTCTTATTGACTTTAATAATTTACAAACTTTTCCAGGGTGGCTGAGTTCAAAGCTACAGTGTCATGTCTTTATAAGGCTTAACTGTTCTCTTTATTTTTGGCATACGTTTTATATTTGAAATGTCTGGCATCAAATAAAATGTATTGTTCTGCTTTAGGAGAGTATATCATATTGTGGTATACTACATATCCTGGAGTGGACTTAACTTTATCTATTTTCTAGAGAGGACATATATTTGTTATGAACGTTCTTCTGTTTATATCTTTAATAATTGAACTACAGTCGATGTAAATCAAATGTTTCCCTCATTTTAAAAGTTCAGCATATATATTCACCTGGACATGCTTGAGTTAAACTGTCATTTTTTTGTTACATGAAACATTTTAATAGAATCTAGCATAATCGAAAGAGGTGTTGGCATATCAGGTTGTTTAAACCTAACTGCATGTTGCAGAGATTTCGAGATGTCTATTATCCAATTTGTTTGAGTGTTTGTCACGTAGAGCAGCAGTTCTGAACGGGGAGTTTGGGGTCCTCTGGGTATCCATGAGTAGGTTTCAGGGGATCCCCCAAGCAGGGCCGGCATTAGACTCCCTGGGGCCCAGGGCAGAAAGCTGAAGCCCTGCCATGCAGGGCTAAAGCCTGGGGCCCAGAGCCCCGCCACTCGGAGCTGAAGCTGAAGCCTGAGCAACTTAGCTTTGTGGGGGGGCCCCTGTGGCATGGGGCCCCAGGCAGTTGCCCTGCTTGCTACTCCCTAACGCCAGCCCTGGCTTTTATATGCAGAAAAACAGTTGTTGTGGCACAGGAAGGCCATGGAATTTTTATTGCATGATGGGGTGGTCTCAGAAAGAAAAAAAAGTTGAGAACCCCTGACTTAGAGAACCATGCCAAAAAGGACTTCTTTGCGCTGTAGATCTCTGTTGGGTCAGATAACAAAGGACAGGTAAAACGACTAAGGTCAAACATTGCATGCCTGCTTTTTCAATATAATGCAATAGCATATCGCTCTAAACCAGAGCTTCCTTCTGTGGATAAAAATCTTCTAGGAAGTATAATTCCAAACTTAAAACAGGACATAAAATGTTGCTGAGATATAACCACCTACCTCTTTAGAGGCTCAAAATCTTCATTGAAGAGAAAGGAAAAAGATGGGTCATAAGTCATATCAATTGCAGTAGCAGAAAAGTCCTATTAGAATGTGTTTTTCCACTCAAGATCATCAGTAGTCAGAATTTCATCATCCTTTTTTGGTGATTAACTGTAGGCATATAAGTTGTCATATACTGCTGACATCTTCATTCTGATCAGATCTACTCTGAGTCAAATTCTAGCCTGAAAGAAGTCAATGACAAAACTTCCACTGACTTTAGTGGGGTCAGGATTTCACCTTCTGTAAGTAGCACATTTGCTTGCTTTCATGATAAAAACAAGCTTCTACTGCTTTTTACTCCTGTTACTGCTGCAGAGACAACAGAGCACTTGGAAATGGAGTTGGATTCTGTTCTGATTCATATAGCATCAGTAGATAAGTTCAACACGCTGTGTCTGATTACTTACTGGTGGTGATTCATGAGCCAGTAACAGCACAACTTGACTTTCCCATCCCACAATGAGTTTCCACATCACTGAAATACAATAGTTCTGGAACCAAAAAATGCTTTTTGTATGCAGATCTTTTGGTTGCTATACCCATGCTTTAAGTATGCTCATGTTGATGACTTGTGCAATGATAGCGACAGCAGAAATTCTGGAATGATACGGTCTTCTCCCTCAAACTGATGCCACCTAGAGCTTTGAGATGGGATTGGCATTTCTCTTGCAACCTTCCAGTGGTAGCATGAGGCCCTCTTCACCCATCCCTATGCAGCATGATGGTCTAGGGGCATTACATGCTACCTGCCCTTTCCAGTGGTAGCAGGATTGTGAGCAGAAGCTGAGGGATCTTCCCCTAAGTATCAAGTATCTTCAGGGGAATAAGAACTGCCATACAAGGTCAGACCATTGGCCCATGTAGCCCAGTATCTTGTTTCTGACAATGACCAGTACCAGAGTTTTGGGAAAATAGAGGGGATAGAAGTTTCTGCACTGATGTCAGGTCTCAGCAGAGGCTACTGACTGTCACTCCACATTTTCTGTTTCAAATGTGACACTATTATGGGTCTTCCCCTTGACTTATGTTCTGTGGAACTCCAATCCCTTCTCCCCTTTCTCCCCTTATGCAAGAGTCATTCCCTATAACCAAAGAAACTTCCAGACAGTGAGGTAAGAAGAATCATATCCACAAATATTAGCTAGAAAGGCAGATAACCAAGGCCACCCTTCTTCTAAGGTACTGGGCTGGTGCTTGGAAATGAACTTCAATCTTCCTGCATGCACTTTCTGTGCCTTAATTTCCTCCTTGTAAAGCAGGGGTAATAATAATACTTTCTTACCTCCCAAGGCTGCTGTTAGTTATATTCGTGATTAAATCTGATTTGTTCAGATGCTATTAAGTTGGGTCAACATAGGTATCTAGGCAGTTTTGGAAATGGGAAGACTTATCCAAATCAATCAGAATGAAGAAGAAGAAGAAGAAGAAGAAGAAGAAATTGGGTTCAGGAGATAGATGTAGAGTCTTTCCCTCTTTTTAATTTCAGTGGTAATTAAATTACATTTTGTAGACTGTAGCCTTTCTCCAGGATATATATTGTCTGTGTTTATAATGGCTATCCCCCTTGCTGCGTAGTTGAATAAAAACTAGAGCAGTTTCACAAAGAATTTTCAAATTTGTCTTCATTCCGAATTGCACAGAAACCTGAACATTTCAAAATTCTACATGAAGGAAAATTCTGAAAAAATGTTTCAAGCTGTTCATAATTTTGAAAATTTACAAATCTAAGTGAAACATTTTGAACAATATTATAATATACAATACAAAATTTAAAAATTTTAAAACAAAAAGTTGTTTCAAATTGAAAACGCAAAACTTTTCATTCTGAAAAGGTGGAAATAGGACATTACAAAATTGTTGGATATTTTTTCCAGAGCTAATTTTGATTCCATTAAGGGTCTAGTTACAGGCTGCTATGCTGAATTCACTTTGAGCCAATGGTGCACCAGCACTGGGGCTCCCCTACTACAAGCAGAAATCACTAAGAGCTGAAATCACTAAAGCGCTAAGCTTGCTGGGCATGAGATCACTAAGTGCTATGTTGACTAGTGGGGAAGCCTGAAGATATATTGCTAAGCAGCTGGCAGAGCAGAGCAGTTTGCAGGCCAGTTGGAGTGGCCCATGGGACAGCGAGCGGAGCGGAGCTGTTTGTGTGACGGCAGGAGCAGCTCACAGTACGGCTAGTGGAGTGGAGTGGCTCGTGGTGAAGGCTGCAGCAGAACCCCACAGAGAGGCGGGGCAGTCGGCCTTGGACCATGAAAGGTGCCTCTTAACACTCTGTGTGCCCCTTTTCTTCCCCCCACCCGCCATTTCCACCCAGCTAGGGGTGGGTGTTGAACTCCGCAGATAAACTTTTGAACTCTGGGGCTGCAATGACCAGGGACAGAGACTTTTGGGTTGTTGGACTTTTGGGGGGATTTTTGGGTTGCTGGACTCAAGGGACTCTTGGGGTGTCGAACTTTGGAATTTTGGGGTGATCTTTTGGGTGGTTGGACTTAAGACCCTGAGGGTCTGCTAAGCTAGCTTGGGGGTGAGTCTTTTGCTCATGGTTGGTGTTATGAATCCTGTTTGTGGTGTTTCCCCAACATAATGCCGCATTGTTTCCCTCCTTTATTAAAAGGATTTTGCTACACTCAGTCTCCGGGCTTGCGAGAGGGGAAGTATTGCCTCCTAGAGGTGCCCAGGGGGTGGTATGTAATTGTCCCAGGTCACTGGGTGGGGGCTCGAGCCGGTATTGCATTGTGTTATTGAAACGGAACTCCTAGATACTGAACCCAGCCCTTGTTGCTGCCAACTCAGTCAGGCAGAAGGGTTACATGACTGCTGTGTCATTGATGGTAACTGTGCCCTCATCCCCCACATCTGACCATCTGCATCACTGCTCCCCAGTCATACTGCAAAAATTAGGCTAAGCCAAATTTCTTCATTGTGGCAGTTCCAGTCAGCAGCCTATTAAGCCTAGTCCAGAATCTGCATCCCAGGTGGCAATAGTTAGTTTGGGCTCCTGAAGTTCAGCAGCATGCCTATCTGTCTATCCCAGAGTTGCCACTGTGTAGAGACATAGCTGTCAGCCATGATATGCTGCTGTTCATTTGAGATTGGCACTGGGCTGGCAGCACTGGAGATGAATGCATGAATGGCCACTGCACAAGAATATTTCAAAGCCAGATGTGGCAAGTCAGCAGGAACTGAAGGTGTGTTCTTCTGAAGGGGATAGATTTTCCTGTAGGAAATGCGTGTTGCTTATTTTCATCTTTTGGAACCATTGTCAGCCTTGTGTGCAGTGGGCTGTTTTTATTTGTCATAGCCTTCCATGCAGCTTTAAGGGTGATGGCATCTCATCCAAGTTTTGGGGGTGCTATATGAGCCAACACATATAAATTAGATGTTAATGTGTGATTAAGGCAACCACTAAAGATACAGGTGGCTGTATTTAGCTCTGCATCAATGAGATGCTTATGCTGACTTCTGCCCCAAACTGTTGCACAATATTCCATTGGAACAAATAGCAGTGCCAGAATTGAAGTTTGTAAAACATTTGCCTCTGCTCCCCAGGATGTTCCTGGCACCCTGATAGCTTCTGAATCAAAAGTGAAGGCGGTGATCTTTTTCTTTAAGTGTTCTAGATGGGACAAGTATGTTAGATGGTAGTCCAGTTTGACTCCTAAATAAGCAACAACTGATTGTAAAGAGTCATTGTCTCCTGAAGGCCATCACACACAGTAATGGTCAATTTCTCCATTGCTATTTCCATAACATATTTTGTTTTTTACGGGACAGGGTTGTTAGCCCCATGCCTAACCCCCAATCTAGAGGACCAGGGTGTCTGTTTTGTCTGGCCCCTCCCCCACAGACCAATCTGTCATGGTTGAACCTGCCAGGAGCAAAAAGCCCCCGCCAACACAGACTGTGGGGTTCATTAGAGTATGCAAAGTGACCCATCACGGCAAGGCACAGATACCAGAGGACACCAAGAAGATATGAGCACCATAATTGCCGTGAGGCATTGAAGATGGATTCGCCATGTGCTTCAGATGGAAACTGATTCCATCCCCAGAATAGCAATAAGATGGACACATGAAGGCAAGTGAAAATGAGGCCGCCCGAAAACAACATGGTGAAGAGCTGTGGAAGTTGATCTGAAAAACCTGGGGCACAGCTGGGGAACCATTGAAAGGCCTGCCAGATACAGACAGCAGTGGAGGAGCTTCGTTGCTGCCCTAAATGCCAGAGGCGTAATGTGAACATGATGATGATGATGATGATGACTGTAAAGGGAGTGAATGTTCCTCAACACATACTGGCCAGGCAATTATTCAGATGGAAGTTTGGGGCCATCATCTTAAACTCATGTAATGCGAGTCTCCACTGACAAAGGTAAGTGGCCAGAGCATTCGTGTCCTAGCCAAGTGACTCGTCACTATTGTGTAGATCATTAAGAACATAAGAACGGCTGTACCGGGTCAGTCCAAAGGTCCATCTAGCCCAGTATCTGTCTACCGACAGTGGCCAATGCCAGGTGCCCCAGAGGGAGTGATCCTAACAGGCAATGATCAAGTGATCTCTCTCCTGCCATCTATCTCCATCCTCTGACAAACAGAGGCTAGGGACACCATTCCTTACCCGTCCTGGCTAATAGCCATTACCAACATCAGTGACACAGATGTCGTCTGCATGTAAGTACTTACTGGCCTTTTGCTGTTGTAGATCTTAAGTATATATGTTGAAAAAGAGAAGAGCTAGGACAGATCCTTGTGTGAGTCTGTTACAGAGATGCCTAACCCTGCTGACTTTGTCTCCATCTTGAAAGATGAAGCTCCCATTCATTATCACTTCCATGATGAACCATGTGATGGGCTTCCTGGGAATAGTCTGAAACAACTTGGCAGACAGTGTCATATGCAGCTGACAGATTCACCTGAATGGCGCCAACTTTCTTGCCCTTTTTTAAGGCATCTTCAATGTCTTGTATTAGGCAAATGACTTGATCTTAGGCACACTGTCAATGTCTGAAGCCAGCCTGAACAAAGGGCAGTTGTAGTTCAATAACCTTGTTGATGCACATCAGAATCAGTCTTTCCATAAGCTTATATGTGACACACAGGAGAGAGCTCTTGGGATCTTCTGGTTTTGGCATGGCTATGCTCTTTGCCCTCTGTCAGATTTTTGGGATGAAGCTGCACCTGTAAACATTAGTTGAAGAACTGAAAAAAGCCAGCTTTTGGCTTTTGGGCCTAGATGAAATAAGAACTTCCTATGGATATAATGCAGGCCTGGAGGTCTTTCCTTTTTTCATAAGCTTTATGGGTTGGTCCAAATCTTTGTCTGAAAAAAGAGCCATGAAATTTGAATCCACATTAAGGACCTGCCACCTCTTTGTAACCTCATTTTTGACCCCATGGATGAGAAACTTATCCAAGTTCTATATATGGCCATTAGGCACTAGTGGGAATGCAACAGCATTTGTGGTGACTGGAAACTTCCTTTTGCTGAGGCTGGAATCTCCAGAAAGTCTTTTGATGGTGCATCATGCTTTCTGGCTAGAATGAGCCAAGCCTATCTTTGTGACTGTCTCTCTCCATCAATTGCACCTGGTTTGATCCAGCAGTTGAATGAGTTCTCTGCTCTTATTAATGGTCTCCTGTTTGTTCAGCAGATCTGAATTCCTGGTCAAGCTTAATTGCCTCTGATGACCACCCAGGGATATACTGTCAATGATAGTCTCTGGGGATCAATTTCTTAGCAGCTACCTGAACTAATTTATATTGGCTGGACATGTCAAGTCCAACACTGCCAGTTTGCTTACAGACATCTCTAGTTCTGCTTGAAACATCTTCCACTGGGCCTTCTGTAAGTTATTTGTTATCTGCAGGCCCGTGTTGATCAAAGACAGTCAGTGCTGAGACATCAAGAACCTTCCAGTCTAGGAGCACTGATGGCAATTGCTCGTAAGGTGAAAAGGTGATGTCAGCTAGAGTCTCTTGCCCATCTGTTACTGTGAAAGCTTGGTATTTGCTTTGGGTCATAGATGAGTCGTAGATCAGTGGCTGATGCCCACTCCACTAGAATGTCTCCATCTACAGTGTTCTCAGGGCATACCGAGTTGACATGGTGGGAACTGAAATCGCCACAGTAGATGGAAGGACCTGGAAAGGTGGGCAGAGCGGGGGTCAGTTCACTGATCAAGGCTTATAGGCATTAATCAGCATAAGGTCATTCACCTTTATTGCCTGCCATTCTACGATGTCATTTGGACAATGGGTCAATACAGTGACAGCAGACAGGCCTTCTATAATGTAAGATGCCATCCCATAATGCTTGTGGTGGTGATGAGGTATGGCAGTGTAGCCTGGAACTGAAAATTGCATGTCAGTTGTGGAGTGCATCTCCTGAAGCAAGATAAGAGGTGGTTCAGTGTCTGTTTGTAACTAGGTGGAGGGGAGTATCCCTTTTCTTCACCAATATCCCCTCAGTATTGAAATGCAGCATGCTGAGAACTGGCTCCAGTGCTAGGGTTTGTGACACTGCCCCTGCAAGGGGTATGGTGACCAGCTAGCAAATGTGAAAAATCGAGAAAGGGGTTGGGGGTAATAGGAGCCTATATAAGAAAAAGACCCCAAAATTGGGACTCGCCCTATAAAATCGGGACATCTGGTCATCCTAGGGGTCCTGTTGAAGGAAGGATCTTTTGCGTGGTTTGTTGCTTAGAACACAAGCCCGTGTTCTTCATTTTGTCTACTTTTATTTCGCTTTGTGCTGTTCCCATTGGACAATGAAAATCCATAAATTCAATTTCATTTTGTTCACTGTCAATTTCGCTTTCAATTTTCATTGGTGCCATATTTTAATTTCAAATGGGACCATTTACCTTTTAAGAAACCCATTTTTGTTGTAATTTTAAAAAACAACAACATGGAAATATTTCTGTTGGCTTCAGGCTTTATAAAAATTTTTACAAAATTTAGGGCCAAAGTTAAGTTGATGGTGTCTCTTTCAAGATGAACCTTGTTTTCTCTTATCAATCTGATTGGCACATCTACACTGAAAGCCCCAGTGAAAGGCCTTTCTGCTTAAGATTTGCATTTATAGTCTGTGGCCAGCAGATGCCATTTTGGCCTGAAGTTATTACATAAGAACATAAGAAAGGCCGTACCGGGTCAGACCAAAGGTCCATCTAGCCCAGTATCTATCTACCGACAGTGGCCAATGCCAGGTGTCCCTGAGGGAGTGAACCTAACAGGCAATGATCAAGTGATCTCTCTCCTGCCATCCATCTCCATCCTCTGACGAACAGAGGCTAGGGACAGCATTCTTACCCATCCTGGCTAATAGCCATTTATGGACTTAGCCACCATGAATTTATCCAGTCCCCTTTTAAACATTGTTATAGTCCTAGCCTTCACAACCTCCTCAGGTAAGGAGTTCCACAAGTTGACTGTGCGCTGCGTGAAGAAGAACTTCCTTTTATTTGTTTTAAACCTGCTGCCTATTAATTTCATTTGGTGACCCCTAGTTCTTGTATTGTATTGTATTCAGACATGCTCTTTTTTTAAACATATGAGACACAGAATAAAATAGATATTAATTACAGTTTGAAATTCTTATGGTTCCCCTCTTCACCCTTCATCTTAGATACAATGCTGTTTTGTCTGAGATAATTCAGAAACGTATGTGGAAAATAGTGGCAAAAAGCTATGAATGGGACCTGAGCTGTTGAAAGTTTGCCAGAGAGCTTTGTCAGCTACACAGCTCCCATGCATTTTTCATAACACACTCTGCCTCCCACCACCTCCCATACACAATATTATGCACAGGAAGGGAGACTCTTTACATAGACTTCTTGACTAAGCTAGCATTAAATCTCATTTTGAAGGCTAACATGGAAGTTAAGTAGTGCATAGGATTTGTGCTGGGTCAAAGTCAGTGACACATCAAGGAATAGAGCCTACATTTCCTGGCTCCTAGTCCCCTGCTCTAGTCACTAGAATGCATGTAACTCCCATTATTTTCTGTGGAAGTTACACACATAAAATGATGGAAGAACAGAACCCTATGTATAGTAAAAATACGTGATGCAGCAAAGTATCTGAAAGATTTATAGGCTTGGTATTAAAAACTTCCACCACAAACAGCATGATCTGTTTATAGAATTTGCTACACAGTAGAGTTATTTTTAGTTATCAGTAGATTTTTAAATAATAATCTGTTAAAGCTAAATTTTCCCACTTCATTATGTTTTATTAAGTAATAAAGTGAATTGGGGAGTGTGTGTTTTTGCTTTTTTACCTAAACGTTATATACTCTTTGCATTCCTCCCCCAGGAATCATAAGACCACAATGTCTAGCAGTAGCATTTATTTAACAGGCTCTTTCCTGAAATCATAAGAATAAGTCTGCAGCTGTGTCTAGAGGTACCAGCTGTTGACAAGTAGTCATGGAAACTGTGTTCCATTCGTGTCTTTTCTATTTCTCTTTAACTTACAGCAGAATCTCAAAGATACGAACACCAGAGTTATGGACTGACCGGTCAACTGGACACCATGTGAAACTGGAAGTAACCAGTCAGTCAGCAGCGGAGCAGGAAAAAATAGCAAATACTGTACTGTGCCAGTATTGCATCTTAAAGGTAGGCACATGTAGCCTGTCTGTCCCCACCCCTACCCCCAACACCATCCCCATGCGTGGGGCACGCACTTACAGCTAGGAGTTGAAGGCACTGAGCTTTGCACTTAGCTTCGCAGGCAAAGCTGTGAGCCTCTGCTGCCAGCCCAAGGCAGCCGGAGCAGGGGCAGCATTGGAGTTTGCTCTGCTTTCCTGTAAGCAGTGGGTGCTGTTTTCACACCCCCACCCTCCTGGCCAGGAGAGGGACACTGTTTTCACACACACATATCCCGCTGGGAGGGAGACACTCTGTTTCTTCCCCCCCACCTCCAGTTGGAAGGGGAACAGGCTTGCCAGGAAAGAAGTTGCCTGCAAGGAAGCTGCCTAGCTGCCTTTGAAACCTGGCCTGAAGTGTGAACTGCTGGAGCCGGAACTGCATTTTGTGGAGAGTTACAAACATTTCAGAGTTATGGACAACCTCCATTCCTGAGGTGTCCATAACTCTAAGGTTCTACTGTATTTAAAATATATCATATTTAGGTATTAAAAGCCTAGGACCGTTCCCACTAACATATTGTATGTCAATAAGTTGTTGGTCCATGTCTCCCACAAATGTCTGTGCTGGGGTCAATTACTGTGACTGGACTTTGGTTCCCAGGACAGCACACACTGACAGCATTGTAGAGAAAATGCACTTAGCCCTTTGAGGGAGTATCTTACATAGTGGTGCATTCTCTCTTGTGGCTGACAGCAGCGTGATGATACAGAACTCTGAGGAGAATATCAACTAACAGTACTCCCTAAGAAGGCAGCTTCATGAGGGGTAGTGATGGTGAGATATGAATCAGAGAGATAATAACCAAGAGGCAGCATGGTCTGAGAGGTGGTGTGGCCTACTGGATTGGAACATAGGAGACTTGCATTCTATCCCTGGCTTGGCTGGTGACCTTTTGTGTGCTTTAGGATAGTCAATTCACCTATTTGTGACTCTGTTTCCCTTCCCAAAGTTTGTCTAGGCTGTCTATTTAGATGGTAAGCTCTTTGAGGCAGGGAATTTCTCTTAAAATTTGTATGGCATCTAGCATAGTGGAGCCCTGATCTTGGTTGGTGATTCTGGCAACTACTGTAATACAGGTAATAATAATTCTGAGGGTTCTAGAAGCATCCAAAGGAGTCCCGTCTATCTCTGCCTCAGAAAAGCTATGGGTAGTGAAACCAAGGGCAAGTAATGAAAACAGTTGCCTAGGGAGATAAGATTTCTGTGCCTTAAATCAGTAGAATTCACAAGGTAAATGAAAGAGCTGGATACAATGAAGAGTCTGAATTCTACAGTCTTGCTGTGGAGGTGACAGTCAAACTGGATGAGTAATGAATGCTGAATCTGATCCAGAAAGGGTAAGTACAAATGGGCAAGAAAATGCCAGATACATAAAAATATGTCATCAAGTGCCAAAGACAGGAATTTAAACAGAGATTGAAGTGCTCTGTCTTTTATACCTGTAGAAAAACAGCATCAGACACACTCCCTTTTTTTGTGATTGATAGTGGAAGACAGAGTGAGGCAGAGGACATTTGCCTCCCAGAGGCATCTCCACTTTCTGAAGATGTTGTAGAAGAAAACAGGAATAAACATGGGCTGGTTACATTTACTGGAACTGAAGGAGGCAGGTCAACATATGGTACTGCCCAAACAGTATTAGCATTGTTCTTCCCCTGGAGACTTCTATTGGATTATAAGAAGGAGCATCTGTGGCTGTAGTAAATGGCAGCCAGCTACACTCTTTCTGTTATTTGGGCAGTAGTTGTACCTAAGCCTGGCCCCAGATGAAGTCTTAGATGGGTTTTATGAGGATGAGGCAGATGGCAGGAACCAAGCCAGAGCCATAAACAGTATCAGTCCAGACTTAGCAATCTATTTCCTTCTTGTGTCCCACTGTACCCTCTTTTATTATAGAGGCGAACATCGGAAGATTGTAAACAAACACCGAAGAATGAGAAGAATTCTTTAGAGTTGCATAAAGCAGCGTAGCCCAAATTCTGCTTTCAGTTACATTGGTGTTACTGAAAGCAGAATTTCAGCCCCTCAGGATGACATCTACATTTTTAGACAAACATGATTATTAAGAGAATGACTCCAGAAAAATTCAGAGACATGCCTTTGGAAAGAAGCAAAACCACAGATGAAAATGGGGGGAAAACATAATTTTATCTATCAAAGAAACTGCAGGAGTTAGGTAATCTTTAGAAAAAAGTAAGAATAGTTCACGGTGAGGTATTCAAACATTTAACTCTGCACAGTGTGTGGACTGCAAGCACTGAGAAATTGTACAAAGGGTTTGCTTTGACAATTCATTTGTAAGAAACAGTAAAATTACTCTGAGTCTGCAATGCTTCTGTGACTTCCATAGGAGATGAATATGGCTATAGAATCTCATGTCCTGTTGTGAGCTTTAATAACCTGTTGGGTCTTAAGCAAGAATAATGCCAACAGTGATTATCAAGCCGTTAAATCAGAGTCAATGAGATACCACTGCTGTCCCTATTGACACTTCCGTAATCACCTTATTTCTCTGTCCACACATCCTATCCCTGTTACTTCACTAGTAATTAATGAAAGGTGTAATTTAGTCTCTAGTCATGGGGGTGAGATTTAAAAAATTACAACAGAAAGCAAGAATGGTGTCAGTTCCATGATATTTCATCCTCCCTGTGATGCTTTAAGGCACAGCTATTAACTGGAGGACACTAATAACACAGTCAGCTTTTCAATTACTATAATTAAGAAGCCACATTATAAATAGCTTTCTCTCACACAGGTAGCAGGGCTACAGCCTCTTGGACTCTCTGCCCAAATCTCTCCTGTGTGTGCCCACAGGGAGCCTCTGTGGATTGAGCGCAACAGTGTGCAGAGGGTCTGCACTATCTACCCAGGCTCCCCCATCCTACCCACCAGCCCTGCACAGTAGGACTACGCTGACTTATCTCTACAGGAGCCCTTGGTTGCAGAGGAGAGGGCAGCAGGAATTATCTCATTGAGACCAGCCTCAAGACTGGCACATTCCTTTAAAAATAATAATAATCAATAATACCTAGCTCTTACCTAGCACTTTTCATCAGAAGATCTCAGGGATAGTTCAGTGGTTTGAACATTGGCCTGCTAAACCCAGTGTTGTAAGCTCAATCCTTTAGGGGGCACAAATCTGTCTGGGGATTGGTCCTGCTTTGAGCAGGGGGGTTGGACTAGATGACCTCCTGAGGTCCCTTCCAACCCTTTTGCAAAGCTCTGGCTGTCCAGTGCAGAATCTAGCCTTTGATATCTATGTTTGACAGTGCAAAGCTGAGCTATCCCTCCATAAACTCTACTTCAAAAGGAATAAACTCAAACAGACTTTTACATCAATGAAACCAGAACACCCAGGCCAAATGCAAATATCAGTTAGTTTTAGCCTTACATTACAATACCTACTGTGGCTGCTAGTAGCTTACGTTGCTATCTACTGGTATCTGAAGAAAGGATACATAGTTCTATAGATTACTTTTTATTTTCCTTTCAAGTAAAAAACTAAATTTGTAGAGAAACTTCTCTGAAAACACACAAAATAACCAAAGCTCCCAGTGCAACAGGTATGAAATGAGCACCACCAAGTGCACAACTGCATATTTTTGCAGTGTGGCCTAGTAGCTAGGACACTGGACTGGGACTCAGGAGACCTGGATGGTCAGTTCCTTGTCATTGGCCTGCAGTGTGACCTTCGGAAAGTCACTTCCCCTCCCTGTGCCTTAGTTTCCCTATCTGTAAAATGGGGAGAATGATACTGACCTCCTTTGTAAAGTGATTTGAGATCTACTGAGGGGAGGGAGGAGATCTCTGTCTGCCTCCTGCAGCAGTCCTGACTGGGTGCTCTTTCCCATGAGGCAGGATAGTGGGGAAGACAGACAATCTGTTTTTTTCCCCACAACAGAGCTGACATTCCTAAGAAGGCTGAAGCTTCTGGCATTATCATTAGAGTGGCTCTAGCTCTCACCAAACTCTCATGACTTGCCAAGAAATTGTGAGTTGGCAACACTGTAAAAACACTACCATATAGACACATTTGCTAAGTGAAGATTATCTAAGCCTTTATTTTGGTTGGCATTACAGAAGTCCTTGACAATGCCCTCTTTTTCAGAGTTTTTAATTATAACAGCTAAACTGCCAATGTGGCTGCTGGCACAACAGTGTGAAGGGCAATGTGGCTTAGTGGGCTAAGCCTGGAACAATTTTATTTTAATCTCTTTCTCGCTCTCTCTGCTCTGGTTCAGTGCCTGGTAACAAAAAGGCTAGAGTAAATGATAGTGTGAAAGCTGCATCTGAGATTTTCCTAGTTTGGTGAGTGTATGTGTCTCATAAGACTGAGATGAGAAGAGTTTTGCTAATTTTAACCTGCAATTCAAAATTTTCAAAATTTGGTAAAGCCTTCAAAAACCTTTGGACTCACTTGTTCAGAGACAGAACACATATTCTGTTAGTTTAGTTCACGTACAAATGTGTGGTCTTGGTCAGTTTAGGATAGCTGTGCCTTCAATCAATGGTCCATATCCCTATTTTGGTGGTTTGTATTTAGCAGCTATCTCTCATGGCATTGTCCCCCAATTCCTGAGTGATGTTACTAATTTTCTGCATTATTACTACATTCTGGTACTATCCTTGCAAAGTCAAGATTGCCAGTGAAAGGTTTCTCTCTTCCTTATTGATTTCAAATGAAAAAAGTGAATGTTCCTTCAGAAAGTCACAAAAAATGTTTCAATTAACTCACAGCAAAGTGCTTTGCTGTAACATTCTCAACAGGTATTCTTCTCTTATCAGAAACTATTGGTTTTCTATTACTCACTGTTAGCTGGTGACCATTTCTGCTTAATATATATATATTTATTTTGTTTTAACTGATTTTGTTGTTTTTTACTGTCCACATTTGGAAAACTTCTGGACACTTCCGATAAATAGCCTTCTATAATATTGATTGAAATACTTGAACGTTATTTAAATTGAAACATTTGCTGGTTGTATTGTGATTTTTGGTGTCCTCATTACTTGTCTTAACACTGTGGTCAATACAGTATGATGAACTGTATGTTTCATGTACCCTTTAAACAGCTATTCTAATATGATTCAGTTTTTAAATTGGGGATAACTTAGTGTCCAGTTCATGGCAACCATCATGTATTCTTTTAGTTTCACACTGTCCTCATGCCTTTCTTTTAAAGAAAGAAAGAAAGAAAGAAAGAAAGAAAGAAAGAAAGAAAGAAAGAAAGAAAGAAAGAAAGTGCTTTAGATCCTGATTCAGCAAAGCACTTAAGCATATGCTTAACTTCAAGCATATGCTTATGTCACACGTTACACACAGAGCTGGCCAGTATGTACTTCCAGAGAGACCAAGAGGAATATTTTAAATAAACTTATATTCTCTTTAAAAAGAAACTTATTATGCAGCATCCTCTAACAACCCAACTTTTGAAACCTAGATGATAATTACAGATTCTAAAAACTGTTATCAATAAAAGCTTTGACTTAGTTTTTCATAGCGAAGATTTTAAGTCCAGAAGGGACCATTTGATCATCTTGTCTGTCCTCCATAACACACACCCATGAATTTTACCCAGTTACATCTGTACTGAGCCTAATAATTTCTGTTTAGTTAAACCATATTTTCCAGAAAGGCATCCAGTCTTGCTACAAAGACTGCAAGAGTTGGAGAATCCACCATTTCCCTCAATAGTTTGTTCCCATGGGTAATCACCCTTACTGTTAATTATGTACTGATTAATACTGATTCTTATTTGAATTTGTCTGGTTTTAACCTCCAGACATTAGTTCTTGTTATGCCTTTCTCCTCTTGATTAAAGAACCCTTTAATACCATGTGTTTTCTCCACCTGAAAGCAGGTATACACTGTAATCAATAATCTGTCAGTCATAATCTCCTTAAATATTTCAATGTAAGGCTTTTTCCCTGCCCCCCAGATCATTTTTGTGACTCTTCTCTAAACCCTCTCAATTTTTCCATATCCTTTAAAAAATGTGGATACTGGAACTGGGCATAGTCTTTCAGAGTCGTTTTCACTTTGTATACAAAGTTAAAATCACTTCCCTCTTCACATCCAAGGATTGCATTAGTCCTTTTACCATAAACCTGACACAGCTTGCCTTGGAAATTTTCCTTTCACTACTAACAATATGTATTTAACATGGGGGTGGGGTGGGTGTACAGGGAAGGAAAGCATTCCTTTGGCAGATCCTTGTTTATGGAATTCAGAATATTCTAGTTAACTGTACTTTAATGCATATATAAAAACTGCAGCAAGACCACATATGGTCATTCCTGACAATAAATATAATTTCAACTCCTGTGAGCTGTTCATTATACCAGTTCATCACTTTCTGAAAGTTATTGTGCAAGGGGCAAAGAAGCATTTGAGGCTAATATGGGGAAAATGAAACCATAAGAATGGCCATACTGGGTCAGACCAAAGGTCCATCTAGCCCAGTATCCTGTCTTCGGACAGTGGCTAATGCCAGATGCTTCAGAGGAAATGAACAGAACAGGTGATCATCAAGTGATCCATCGCTCATTCCCAGCTTCTGGCAAACAGAGGCTAGGGACACTTCAGAGCATGGTTTTGCATCCCTGCCCATCCTGGATTATAGCAACCGATGGACCTATGCTCCATGAACTTATGTAGTTCCTTTTTGAACCCTGTTATAATGGTCTTTTTTTCTCTAAACACACATTTGTTAGCAGCAAAAGAAAAAACAGATTAGGTTTTCCTCATTTTCTATGGTATTATTGTAAATGTGTTTTTAGACCACTACATGATTAACTTTTATTATTTTTATTTATTTATTTATGTAACCCTTCTGCCCCTCTAAGTTGGCAGCAACAAGGGCCGGGTTCAGTATCCAGGGGTTCCGTTTCAATAACGCAATGCAAAACCGGCTCGAGCCCCCACCCAGTGACCTGGGACAATTACCTACCACCCCCCCGGGCGCCTCTAGGAGGCAATACTTCCCCACTCGCAAGCACGAAGTCTGAGTGTAGCAAAATCCTTTTAATAAAGGAGGGAAACAATGCGGCATCACGTTGGAGAGACACCACAAACAGGACTATACACACACCATAAGCAAAACCCACCTCCAAGTACATTTGGCACTGTCCTTAGGGTCTTAAGTCCAATCACCCCAAAGTCCAACAACCCAAAAGTCTCAGTCTCTGGTCAGTGCCACCCCAGAGTTAAAAAGTTTATCTACAGAGTTTTACCCCCCCCAGCCTGGGTGGAAATGGGGGGGGGGTCACGCACACAAGGTGCTAAGGGACACCTTACGTGGGCCAGGGCCGACTGCCCCGCTTCTCCGTGGAGTTCTGCTGCAGCCTTCACCACGACTGGCTCCACTCCACCAGCTGTGCCGCTCCTTCAGCAGACCCGTGGACCACGTCAGCCGTCCCCGCAAACCGCTCCACACTGCTCACTGTTCCATGGGCTGCTCCAATGTGCTGCAGACTGCTCCGCTCTGCCAGCTGCTTGGTGATAGATCTTCAGGCTCTCCCACTACTTAACACAGCACTCAGTGTTCTCAGCTCTTAGTGATTTCAACTTGTAGTAGGAGAGCCCCAGTGCCACATGGCCCAACGTGAATTCAGGTCAGCAACCTCTAGATGGACTCCTAAAGGATTCAAAATTAGCTCTGCTCTTTAACAGTGGAGAGAGGAGGAAGTGCAATTGGTGTTCCAGGCCCTCAAAAGGGGCCCATACCATCAGGTACACGCACCAGTCCCCAACCTCTCTCCCTTCACTGGGTTTTGGAACCCCTGTCCCTTGTCTAGCAAGTACTATTTAATGTAGGTTGAGTCATTTCTGTCATAAAGCAGTCTCATAGTTCCTCATTCACATAATTAAGGTAACAGCCCCTTTTTTTTCCTTCCTGCCCCAATAACAAAGAAATTGGGGATTCCACAGTGTGAAAATAACCTTCCCATGCTGCTGTGTGTTATGCTAAGTGGAGTGGGTTTACCAATGCAAATGCACATTCCTAAAATTCCTTTGCCCACTCCTCATAATGTACCACCAGATGTCAGGGTAGGGCTCATCCTGACTCTGCTTACATTTATTTATTTTGCCAAGCCAAGGCCTTTTCATTAAGGAAAGAATAGACTGTTATGGGAGAAATACCACTGGTTACTATTGTAACATACAGCTAGTATAAATTACAAAGAGTAGGATTTTCAGAAGATCCTAAGGGAGCAAAATGCCCCAAATCCTCCTGAAATTCAATAAGATTTGGAAGACCAAACTCCTATAAACTCCTTTGAAAATTTCTGCCTAGATCTTAAATCAGAAGAGTTTCCCATTAGTGGAGCAGTTTAGCACATTAGCAGCAGTGCTGTGAAAGGGCTGACTCTGTCTCATGTTGGGGGCAGGCAGAGAGGAGAGGTTTGCCTCTCCACCTTCTAGATTCATGGTGTTTAGAGGGGTGGTAGGAAATCCCACCTCTGACTCCCTGCTGCCAGGCCTAATCCCATTGGAGGATGAGCATGCTATTCCAGAGGAAAAACTCAGATCTGTCCTAGCGGGAACAGGTAATTGGTTACAGGGCCACCTTCTTGCCCAGGGCAAAGCAGGAAAGAGACTACCTGATGGCTGGGATACAGTAGATCCAGATTTTAGGCCCTTTCTACCACTTTGGAAGAGTAGGTCTTAGACTTGTAAGATCCCTTTTAAACCTAGTTACATTTGATACCTTGACACTGACTGAATGATTTTTTAGGAATATTGTCCTATTTAACTGGTACAGTTGCTAAGGCTAATCTCCCCTCTTTGGAACATTTCCATTAAAGTGGTCATCTCATTTATGCTATGCCAATCAGAAAATAATGGAAAGATTTATTTCTTCTCAGCTGTTTCTTCCATTTCATGCTAAAATTTGTTAACTGTTTCCCATTCACTCTTTTTACTTCTCTAATTGTAGCTGGTTCAATGAAGACTAAAACAAGCCATAGGGGTTTCAGATCTGTGGTTCTGATTTGAGTCCATCTCTGGACAATGCTAAATCACAGATACACGTGTCTAAAACAGATGCTTTGTTCAACACTTCCAACTCCAAACATTGAAAAAATCATAAATCAGGCCCTCAAAATCATGCTTAGAAATCATTTTTTTTTGTTTTTAAATAAGGATTAAGTTCTTTTTATTTTCTTTGTGGTATTTAAATCTATAGGGTGGACTTGTGGCACATTTTCAAGCTTTTCTTTGCAACACTAAGGGCTCGAATCTTGCTTTTTTCCCTCTTTCTCTTCCTCCCTCACCTGCACTCCCCCAATTAAAAGAAAGCTGAGATCCTCACAGAATTATATTTGTTCAAGATCTGTGGATTATGGAAAAACACAATATATTATAAGATTTGTGACAAAATCACAAGAATAGGCAACACTGTTGTTAGGGGGCTTATTCCTTCACCCTTTCACTTCCCTGGTCCTTCTCGCATGAACAGAGAGAAATAATATCCGAAGTCCAAAGGCGCAAACAATTCGATGTTTATTGGGGTGAACTTCCAGCAAGCATGATTCCAGTTTCCTTCCTTAGTGTCCCTGTCATAGGTCTCACCCCCACTTAGAGCTGTTGGGTTCCAATGTGGGGACCTGCACTGGTTTCCCTCTACACTAAAATCCTAATTTAGATCTAGTAAAAGCTGCCACCACTCAATCAGGTATGTGGATTGAGACACAGTCCTTCCCCAAAATCTTAGGGGATTCCAAGAGCCCCAAATCCATGGAGTTCTTACACCCAGGAGAAATAAACCATTCCCCCCTGCTTCCTCCCCCCTCCTTTTTCCTAGGAGAGACACCGGGATCTAACTACAGAGGGATACCTCCCCCTCCTCTTTCCCTGAGAATCCACCCAAGGAAAGACCAACCAAGTCCTTAATAGAAAAGAATTTATTAAAGAATAAAAAGAAAGTAACTTGTCTCTGTAATCCAAGATAGAACCATACAGGGTCTAAATTTATCAATCTCTGGAGAGAATTCCCCCTCCCCCTTTCTTTCTCAGTGAAAGCAAAGTAACAGCAAACAGGAATAAAGAATTTCCTTTAGCAAACACACAATTGCAAATATAGAAAGCAACTCAAAAGACTAATCCGCCTTTCTAATTAATACTCACTATTAAATAGTAGAAACTACTCCAGGAGAACTTGGAGACATGACTGACCTCTCTTAGATCCAAAGAGAGCTCTGAGCAAACAAGGAACACAGACAAAGGCTTCCCTCCACAGAGATTTGAAATTATCTTGTTTCTGATTGGACCTCTGGTCAGGTGGTCATCAGGTACTGCATGTTAACCCTTTACAGGTAAAAGAGACCTTAACCCTTAACTATCTGTTTATGACAGTCCCCCTTCCCAGCTCTGACACCACAGAGCCTTGCCTGTGTCCCTGTTCCTGTTCCCATCCCCTGTTCCCATTTCCCCCTTTAGCAAAACATGATCCCAATTCCCCCATCCCCAGTCCCTGTTCCCATTCCCCCCCCTACTTCCTGATTGACTGCAGACTATATAGTAAAACTTGAATTCTGCTTAGCTATACCTTAACTAATCATTTTACTGAAATTTAACTAACCAATTCTAACATACTGTAACATGGTTATTTAACCAATTATACCCCACCACCTTAATTGGTTTACACCCAACAAAATTAATTATACAGTAGACAGAAACAATTACAGAACCAGACAGAGACCATGCAAATAAACATACAAAACAATACAGAAGTGAGGATTTTACAACTACATCTATACAGACATAAGGGTTTTCCAGCTTTGTCTATTGATAAGTGAGTTCTTGCCAGACAGGATGCGATCAAACTAAGTTTCCTTTTACATCTTCTAGGCTCTTCCCTTTCTCTGGAGGTGATAGAAATATCAGGGCAGGATTGTATTCCTAATAGCCCAATAGCACCTTATTTCAATGTGACTAGTTTGGAATGTGAGGATGTGACCATACACTTCCCAGCTTATGGCTGCCTAACTACATTTTAGCTGAAGGCCTTAGCCTGTCACAGTAAGAGAAGGCCATTACACAGACAGTGATTTTAGATTTTTTCTTTTATACCTCTATAACTAGCTAAGTGATAAGAATACATCTAAATTCTTAAAGTATAGGCCTCTGCAGACAGGCCTGAATATCTACATCCTAACAACTGTCTATAGAATATCTGTGACAAGACGAATCAGAGTGAATCACTTGTTGGCTATATTAGTGCTCCATAATTCAATCAGAATTGAATTGTGAGGTAGCCACAGTCTCTGCTCAAATGTTTCTTCTCCTGCTCCTAGCTCAGGCCTGGTCTACACTAGGACTTTAAATCGAATTTAGCAGCGTTAATTCGAACTAACCGCTCAACCGTCCACACCAGGAAGCCATTTAATTTGAACTAGAGGGCTCTTTAGTTCGAATTTGGTACTCCACCCCGACAGGTGGAGTAATGCTAAATTCGACATGGCTAGCTCGAATTAGGCTAGGTGTGGATGCAAATCGAACTTAGTAGCTCCGGGAGCTATCCCACAGTGCACCACTCTGTTGACGCTCTGGACAGCAGTCCGAGCTTCGATGCTCTGAGCAGCCACACAGGAAACGACCCGGGAAAATTTGAATTCCTTTTCCTTTCTGGACAGTTAGAATCTCATTTCATGGTTGGACATCGGGGCGAGCTCAGCAGCACCGGCAGCAATGCAGAG